>NC_061823.1:11457239-11464739 GCF_019202785.1 Penaeus chinensis | reverse complement strand
CTGTAACCATTATTGTTATTATTGTTATTGCTTTTGATGTTATTTTATTATCATCATCATCATCATCATCATCATCATCACTACCATCATCATCATCATCATCATCATCATCATCATCATCATCATCATCATCATCATCATCATCATCAATAATATCATCTTCATTAGCATTAGCATTATTATATTATTATTATTATTGTTATTATTAAGATTATTATTTTATTAGTAGTAGTACTGTCATTATTATCATTATTATTAATATTGTTATTACTGTCATTATCATTATTATCATCATCATCATCATCATTATCATTATTGTTGTCATGATTATTATTATTATAGTTATGATTTGTATTATTATTGTTGTCGACATTATTATTATTATAATCATGGTTATCAGTAGCTATAAGAGTTACTGTCATTATCACTCTTTATGTTATTATTATTCTGATTATTATTGTCGGATCATCATTATTATTATTATTATATTAGTCCTTGTAGTGTACTTGTTATCATCATTGTTACTGTCTCCGTTTTTGTTGTCATTATCTTTATCCTTAGAATTATTATCGGTATTATTCACATAATCTTTGTTTTCCTTGTTCACTCCTGCTCTCGAGATCTGTTTTCTCGAGGTCAGTTTTCCAAAGGTTTTCCCAAAGATTCTCGCTTTTCTGGACATTATCATGCTTCTGACCGTTTTTCATCGTGATAATTTATTTTTCTCAGTTCTCCATTCAGTGCATCACACTTTGCTGTTCTTTTTTTTCATTTTCCATTTTCTTGTTTTCCACTTTCGCCTCCTGGGTAGCGATGGCCAATAGATAATGATAATAATAAATAAACTGTTCTTCAGCTTTCTCTTCCACCAAGATATAATCTTGGTGGAGAGATATAATCTCTGTGATTCGCTGCATAATCACATTGGGTATCAAATTTTCACTTCCTAATTCGAGTATAATCTCTGGTTGTTGTCCATCCCACCTGTTTGTTTATTTTTTATGTTTTTTCCAGATTCTGTTTAATTCCCAGTGCATTATCGCGGGTGTCTCTTTACCTCCTTTTGTCGTTTCTCTTCTTCTTCTTCTTCTTCATCTTCTTCTTCTTCTTCTTTACGGAATTCAACATTGTTCGATCTACGTGCTTCGCTTTGCTTCCGCCTTGTCAACATTTTTCTTCCTAAACCATAAACATGTTTTCTCCACCATTTTAATAACGTCATAACTCATTAATATTTTCATATATTATTTTGTCCTATGCTTTTCAATTTCCATCCTTTTTTTAATTGCGGATTTTCAAAAAATTCTTTGCCTCTTACATATGGTTCTCCGCTTGTTATTCACACCGGATCTGATACAACCTTCTCAGCTAATTAATCCTCATCCGGCCTAATGCCTTGGCAAATTAATCGGATTAACATTATTTTTATTCAGGGTTTAAATGCTCCCTGTGTTTTCGTGAATTCTCTCGCCCTTGTTTGACAGGGTTGCTTATTTATTCTCTACATTTTATTAAGCTTCTTCCACATTTCAGAAGAACTTCAGCCCTGGTGTTATCTACCTTATTTTCGTCTTTCTTTTGTTTTGATCAAAGAACCAGTCGTAGTCTTCCTGAATACCGTTTAATGAACTTGTTTTTCAATTCTGCATACATTAATTTGTCAGCATGGCCTCTCTTATTTATATCTTTTATGACTTGACTAGATAAATTCATGTTTTTTGAATTCAACGACTTTTTCCTCTCTGTAATCAGAAGTAATTGATATATGTCGATACTTTGAGAAAGCGGGTAAAATTGTGTCTTAGATACAAAAAAAATAAAAAATAAAAAAATATGTATAGATGCTCTAAAACTCTTTTCCCGTTTTTCTTTAAATTGTTTTTTTTTTTTTATTAAGAGGCTAAAATTACTACATTCTAAAGTCCATGAGTAGTACAGTAGATCCTTTTTATTATTTTTTTCTTAAGTCAACCCACGACGTTGCCAAGTTTGCACGTCACTCTTCGCAATTTTCCAGGATCAACTTTTTAATCAATAACCGGCCTTGTCGCCCTATCCGTGCTCCTACAGCATCCTGTTTATTGCGTAGAAACTTCCGTCTCATCAAAGGATTTATATATTCTTTTTTAACAAACTCCTGGCATAAGTTTCGGAATTACCAGCAGACGGGATACGGATCTAAATTTATTCACTGCAACAGCTTTATATAAGTACTTGAAAACCGCCTTATTCCCTCCACTTATATCTCACTCGCGACCACTGACCATTGCAGTGGTTTCCGAATTAAGGGTCGCGGAACAGTTTAGAAAAAGGGAAATAAGAAAATAAAATAAAAAAATAGCATCTCTGCTTCAGAATATAAAGCATCACTAAGGTTCTGGAACCGGAAAAAAGTTTTTGAATAAATTGCGACAGTTTCAGAGTTTTTATTATTAAAGCAAGCTGTCCTGAAATTTGGCGTCAGAAGAAAACAAAAATCATAGAAAATAGAATAGAATTAAATAGAAAAGTACAGTAAAAAAGAAGAAGAAAGAAAAACGTGTTCAGAGTCGCGAACAAACACAGGTTTCAGAAACATTGATTCAGATGTTCTGCTGCCATGCCTTGACAAGCTGTCAGGTTCTTTCCTGATGGTCAAATTCTTCTGTTTCTTTTATTATTATTTTGATTGTTATTATCATTACTGATATTGTTATTATAACTATTATTGTTGTTGTTTTCTATTAACATTATCAGTGTCATCATGATTATCATTGTTTTGATAATGATGATAATAATAATAGTTATTATTATTATTGTTGCTATTAGTATTGTTATTATTTTTGTTGTTATTATTATTATTATTATTATTATTATTATTATTATTATTATTATTATTACCTGCTTGCAACCCCCCACGCTACAACCCTCGTAGTTCTGCAACCTCACCTGTTTGCAACCCCCGCCCCCCCTTCCCCTCAGCACTGCAACCTCGTCTCACCTGTAAGCGACGCTCGCAATTTGGGGGCTAAAGTTTGTTAACGACAATTAGGTGAGGGTATTAACTTGTAGCAATATTATCTCGAGGGGAAACGGGATACCCAAGAGGGGGGGGGGGGCGAAGGGAAACTGGGGGAAGGAAGATGGTGGAATACAGGGGAAGAGGAGGTTAGAAAATAAAAGAGGGGAGAGAGAGAGAAGAGGATGGAAGGAATGGGGAGGTAAAGGAGAGAGTGGGAGGGTAGGGGAGGGGGGGAGAAGGTGAGGAGGAAGGGGAGAGATGGAAGAGGCTGAAGGGGAAGGGAGATAAAGAAGAAAGTAAGAGGAAAGGGAGAAAAATAAAGAGGATGAGGGGGAAATCGAGAGAGAAAAAAAAGGTTTAGAGGGAGGGGCAAGGGAAAAATAGAGTGAGAAGGAAGGAGGGAGAAAGGGTTGAAGAAACAAGAAAAAGAAGAGGATGAATCAATTGGTCGCTGCGTGATTTAAACATGGCGGGTGCGCGCGTAGGTTATATTACCGCGGGTGAATAAAAAAACTTATTGAACTTCAGCGAATGACATGCATGTATGAAAGACAACAACAACAACAAATTATATTTAACCATAACAGTAGTCTTTGGAACTAATTTACGACCATACAATAAGCAAGTGGTTTGAAAAAGAACGGGACGTTAGAAATAGAAATAAGAAAAAAAAAAAATGAAAGACAAAATAATTTCCGAATCAACGAGTCAAGAAAACGAAGCAAAGATTGAGGCAGATGAGGCAAGGCGAAGAGGATTAGAGAGGATTTGCAAATTAATCTGAGACTGAGGAGTCATGATTAACGGTATAGGGGAAGAAGGTGGTTTTCGTGAGGAAAATAGGGTAAGGAGAAGGTAAGATAAGATGAAGGGAGAAAATGATGGGGAGGGGTAAAGAACTCAAAATATTTTTGTAGTGTTTGGTAAATTTTCAGTTAATAAAGATGTGTATTTACTGTGTTTACAGGCATGTATGCAAATAGGTATAGATGTATATAGATATTTATTTTTGTACGCATACAAGTGAAATATTCTTGTGTTTGTGTACTGTGGATGTATGATACACATAACTTATGATATATTTTTCGTAAGCATATATACTATATATATAAATGCTCTTTTTCGGAAATCAACTTTTTCATGAACACCTAATAGCGTAATTGTTGATGTAATCATTATAATCCTTGGTCATTAATGTTTTACAATAATCCTTATCTTGATTCTTATTATCATTATTTCCCTTCTATTTCCCCTCATCTTATTCTGCTCCCCCCCCCCCCCCCCCTCTCTCTCTCTCTCTCTCTCTCTCTCTCTCTCTCTCTCTCTCTCTCTCTCTCTCTCTTTCTCTCTCTCCCTCTCCCTCTCCCTCTCCCCCCTCTCTCTCTCTCTCTCTCTCTCTCTCTCTCTCTCTCTCTCTCTCTCTCTCTCTCTCTCTCTCTCTCTCTCTCTCTCTCTCTCCTTTTTCTTCTTCTCCTTCTTCTCCTCCTCCTCCTCCTCCTCCTCCTCCTCCTCCTCCTCCTCCTCCTCCTCCTTCTTTTTCCCTTTCTCCCTCCCTTCCTCTCCATTTCCCTTTGTCTTCTCGCTCCCTCTGTCTGTCCCTCCCTCTCCCCTCTCACTGTCCTTCCCTCTCCTTCTCTCTGCCCCTCCCTCCTCTTCACGACTTCCCTTTCCCTCTTCCCCCTGCCTTTTTTCCCCCAAGCTCCCATCAGTTTACCCAAAGTAAAACAGGGGAAGACATACGGCGATCGGCCCGGCGTAAACAGCCTCACGTCCAAACACATCGTCAAAGGTAATTATCGAAGAGGTGTTTAACTCATGGGCTCATAACTACGTCCTCGGAGCACATTGTTAACTGACTTTGCGAAGTCATTGTCGGCTCATTGGACCCAATCAGCGGAGGCGAAGGAAACGGGGAAAGAGGGGAAAGAGGGGGGGGGGGGATGAGAAGGGGAAAGGGGGAGGGGCGAGAAGGGGAAAGGGGGAGGGGCGAGAAGGGGAGAGGGGGAGGTGCGAGAAGGGACGAGGGGGAGGGGCGAGGAGGAGAGAGGGGGAGGAGCAAGAAGGGGACAGGGGGAGGAGCGAGAAGGGTAGAGGGGGAGGAACGAGGAGGGGAGAAGGTGAGCGAGTAGGAGAGAGGGAGAGGAACGAGAAGGGAAAAGGGGGAGAAGGAAGAGCGAGAAGGGGAGAGGGGGAGAGGTAAAAAGGGAAGAGGGAGAGGGCGAGAGGAAGAAAGGACGATTGGTATGGATAGGAGAATTATTTTTTAGTAAGGAAGATGTAGGAGAATAGAGGCGTGAGTTCTTGGGGGGATGGGGGAATGAGGGTTGATAGGAGTGAGTGGAGGGTAGTGAGCTCTTAGGAGGAAATAAAAAGAGGGAATTGAGCTCTTTGGAGGAAAGAAAAGGAGGAAGTGAGCTCTAAGGAGGGAAAAAAGGAGGGAAGTGAGCCCTTAGGAGGAAAGAAAAGGAGGGAAGTGAGCTCTTAGGAGGAAAGAAAAGGAGGGAAGTGAGCTCTTAGGGGGAAAGAAAAAAAGGGAAGTGAGCTCTTAGGAGGAAAGAAAAGGAGGGAAGTGAGCTCTTAGGAGGGAAAAAGGATGGAAGTGTGCTCTTAGGAGGAAAGAAAAATAAATGAGCTCTTTGTGAAAACATGGGAAAAAATGAACTCATGCGTTAGGAGGGGGGGGGGTAATAGTAAGGTGTGGGAAGGGAAGATAAGAGTGAGCTTCCGGTGAGAGACGGAGGAGAGGAGGATGCAACTGGGAAGTGACTTGCGAAGGATGGGAGGGAGGGGAAGGGAAGGAGGAGAGGAAGGGACTGGGCGGTTGAGGAAGGGAATTCCTGGGGGAACGAGGGAATAAATACCGGAGGGGTAGTTAGTGGACAGTTATCGGGAATGGATAGGAATTTCCATTTATTTTGTGTGGGGGAATTTTGTTCTTATTGAATTGGTATAAAGATATATATCAGAAATGCTCTATTATTCAGGCGGTTGGTAGAATTGTGCGTAGGGCTAATCTCATCTCCAGATATTCTTGATTGCTTAAATTTGTCTAAATAAAAAAAAAAAAAAAAAAAAATGCAGAAGTATATACTGGAAGGAACTATAACTATGACCCATCTCGACACTTCAAAAAATCCCTTTCCATCAATCAATAAAGCAGTAAATATTGTGTTGATAAAAGGCATCATGTACAAATTCCATGTTTACAGTAAAATAGATTAGTTCATGACACTGCGTTCGATTTACAATACTAGGTGAAAATAATGCAAGTTCAGAAACGAACAATAACGAAATGTATCGCATCGTTTGCACAACTCACAAAGTCTTTGCAGATCCGAATCAGGAAATGACAAATTAAAGAGCAAGTGGAAACTGTATTTGATAATTCAATTTAGGTCACGTAGTTTTTCTTTTGCTTTCATTGATTAATTAATTTATTTATTTTATCCTTAATTTATCATTTAGGTCACGTAGTTTTTCTTCTCCTTTCATTTATTCATTTATTTATTTATTATTTATTTATCGTTATTTATTTATAATTTAGGTCATGTAGTTTATTCTCTCCTTTTATATATATACTTATCTATCATTATATTATTTTTTTTTTTAGGTCATGTAGTTTTGCTTCTCCTTTAATTAATTTTATTTATTTATTTATTTATTTATCTATCTATCTATCTATCATTAATTTATCATTGAGGTCACGTAGTTTTTCTTCTTTTATTTATTCATTTATTTATTTATTTATTATTTACGTCACGTAGTTTTTCTTTCATATTTTTTATTTGTTCATTTATTTTCAGTAATTAGTTTATCACTTATGTTTAATTTGTCATTTATTCATCATTATGTTTAATTTATCATTTATTCATCATTATGTTTAATTTACTCATCATTATTACTTTTGTTCATCGCAACCCACTGCATTTTTGAAGTCACTGTAGCACTGAACTAATCAAATTTCACAAGACCCACTTTGGGAACCTTTCATTACAGAGATACCAGATTTTATCATGATAGTAGTAATAATTCATAACCATCGGGGTGTTAACCAGCACCTGAACAACGCATAAACAACATGGGTATCTTAAACGAGGAACTTACTTCTAGATTTTCCTTCCAAAATGTTGGTTCTGCTTTCTTAAAGTGGAGGAAATTCGTTTTGGTTTCCCCTCCAGAATTTCCACATTCCATTTCTGATATTCTTCATAATCAATCAAGTGTGGCCTGCTTTACAAATGCGGTGCTTCGAGCATGGACGTGTGCATGCAGACTTACATATGCAACACGCACACACGCACACGCATACGGAACACGCACTACTCGCACGCGCGCGCACACACACACACACATATACACACACACACACACACACACACACACACACACACACACACACACACACACACACACACACGATGCAACACATGTTCACCAACAACGCAACACAAAATACTACCCCCATTTCCACCCTCCCCCTGCGCCCTAGGCTGCCCCCA
>NC_061823.1:11429739-11442239 GCF_019202785.1 Penaeus chinensis | reverse complement strand
AAAAGAAGAAGATAAGTTCATAACAGTTTCTTAAATCTCATTGGCCACCCAGACAGCTCAGGCCCTTTGGGAACGCAAGAGACATATTAGGGAGAGTTAGAAAGAACCTTCAGATGCATACATTATAAGGGAAAAGGAAAGCACTGATGTGCTTACTTCGAGAGGGAAGAGAAGAAGGAGGAGGAAAGGTTTGGGAAATGGGAAGGAGAAGGATAAAAGTGTGGATAGAAAGAAAGTGAAGAGGAGGAGGGAGTGGAGGTGGTTTGGCGAGGGGGAAGGGGAGTTGGAGATGGAGAAAATGAAAGAGGAGGAGATGGAGGTGGAAGAGGAGGAGCAGGAAGAAGAGGAAGAAGAGAAACAAGAGGAGAAAAAGGAAAGGAGACAGCAGCAGGAGGAGGAGCAGGTGCTCTCCCCACAGAAGAGGCAGTAACGATGAAGACGAAAAGGCAGAGGGGAGTGTTGAATGGGGGAAAAAACAGTAATAAAATAAAGCTCACAGCCCTAGCCCGAAACAACAGGTTTTAGGAGAGCGGGGAGGCAGACGACGGCCAGGCAGTACAACCGCCCACACAACTCAAGATCAAGAGAAACATTTGCATATTTCATGGAGCAGGAAGTAGGTGCAGGATTTGATAAAGAACAAAAAGAAAGGAGTTTTAGCCGAGATGTTTGTTGTGGCTGGAGTGCACTGAGGAGGGAAATTTCTGCCTTTTTTTATTTCGAAATTTGATTTGCATTTTTTCCTTTTGTTTGTTGTAAAGGCAATCGAAGGAAAATGTTGGACATTCGAAGAAATAGCAACATTTTATTAAAAAAAGAGAAAAAAAAAGAGTTATAGGAACTTTCATAACTATCTTCCCATACATTCCAAAAAATACCACAACTCGAGGGGGAAATAACAAAGGCATTAACAAAAACAAAAAACAAAAAACACAAAAAAGACAGCGTACCTCAAGGGACATTTACAGATCAGTCCCTTGATCTTTTTACGTGGGAGAGACAGGAAGACGGCTGAAAGGGGGGAGAGGGCGGGAGAGGAAGAAAGGGGGGAAAGGGAGGGAGGGAAAGGGTGAGTGAAGGAAGGAGAGGGAAAGGATGAAGGCAAAGGGAAAAAAAGGAAACAAGGAGAAGAAGAAGGCAATTCAGTAAAGGAAAGGAGAAAGAGAGGGAGAAATATGGGAAAAGAAGAGAGGGGAACAAAATCCAGAAGAAAAAAACAAAAAGGAGGGATGTAGAGGGAGAAGTGAAGACTACAAGAAGACGGGGAGGATTAGCAAAAAGAAAAAGAAAATAGAGAATAGAACGAAACAAACTAAAAAAAAAAAAAAAAAGAAAGAAAGCGAGCTAAGAAAAAACGGGACATAAATGAACGGCATAACAAAAGCTTTCGAAATTACCGTGCTACGCATTTCTGCAGGGCGGAATCGATGGAAAGACCCCATATTGCCTTTGGGGGAGTTTGATGATGATTCCCGCCCGTGCCGAGTCGCGCTCATTGTCCTCGCCTGTAGGAAAGATGCATAAATCTTGGCGTAATGCGGTCCCTTTTATCTCCCTCCGAGAAAGCGAGGAGATGCCACCCAGAAGGCCTTTTGTGTGTAGGGAATGCTGATAGGGATGTGGCTCTCGTCTGGCTGACATTACGAGTAGATATAGCTATTGATTTACCTGTATAACTGTTTGTGTCTGTCTGTGTGTCTAGGTCTAGTTTGTCTATCTGTCTGGCAACTCATATGTGTGTGTGTGTGTGTTTAAAGGGATGGAGAGACAGACAGACAGACAGATAGAGAAAGGTTGGTGAGAAAAATAGAGGAATCAATAACTTAGTGCAGATGTGATCATACATTATATATACATCATATATGTATATGTAAGTGATATGTATGTAGGTATTCTTAGGAATATATCTCTAGCTATATTTATATATGTGTGCGTTTGTGTGTGTGTTGGTGTGTGTGGGTGCGTGCGCATGCGTGCGTGCGTGCGTGCACACGCATAGATTCATAAAAGCATGAAATAAGCCCCACACTTTACGCCAGAGATATGTATCACATTTATTAGACAAAATCGAAGTCTGCGCGTAACTATAATTACAAACCAGTCTCTCCCTTACTGATTTTCCTTGTTAACCATTTTGTCGAGAGTAAGAGATGAAAAAAAATAGTGGTGATGATGAAAGTGATGATTATTATGATGATGATGATCATCATCATCATCATCATCATCATCATCATCATCATCATCATCATCATCATCATCATCATCATCATCATCATCATCATCATCATCATCATCATCATCATTACAGTCATTATTATAATCACCATTACCATTATCAAGACAACATAATAATAATAAAATAATGATAATGATAACAAATCAATAATAATAACAACAGCAACAACAATGATAATAACAACAACAACAATAACATTAATAACAACAACAACAAAGCTGTAAACGACGGCCGAAGAGAGCGTGACTGGAGGCTGAAGGGCATTAATTCTTAGCCGAATGATAATTGTCCGGAATTGATCGTTTGGGGAGAATAGAGATAGAGGAGATAGGAACGCAGAAAACAAAGAAGGGTGAGGGGAAGCAAAAAAGAAAGAGGGAAGGTTCAAATAAGAGGAGAGGGAGAGAGAGAGAGAGAGAGAGAGAGAGAGAGAGAGAGAGAGAGAGAGAGAGAGAGAGAGAGAGAGAGAGAGAGAGAGAGAGAGAGAGAGAGAGAGAGAGAACACTAAAAGAAGTGACGAATACGATGGTTAGTAAATGAGTTTATCATATTCTCGTTAATTACGTTGGATCTGCCTCAACCTCATTTTTTTCATCGTTGCTATGTACATCATTCGCTTCCGATGTCAGTATCTATATCATCGTGTCAAATTGCCGCTAACTGTATTGAACTATTATCACGAATTAAATCGTAATGAGATATATTGAATTATAATGAAATGGTTTAATATACAATTAGAGATATTTACTCATAATTAAATGTATCAATTTCCCGTTACCAAATTATTATGAAATATATCATATGTGTTAAATTCGTTATCGATAGAGCGTGCCTTTCATATCTACGTAAATGTCTGTAGAGTCAAGCCTTTCTGAGACACAATATAATTCCCATTAAAAAATATATAATATATTTTCAAATATTGATGTCCTTAGAAGGATGTATCAACATCAGAGAGAGACCTCTATTGACGGATCTCCCAAGTATCGCCATGCTTACTTTTAGAAACTATATCTTCATTAATTTCATTCGTTTTACTCGGGATAGCATAAGTAGAATGGGAAACCCACTGAAGGACGTAACTCGACCTTACCCGGAGTTTGGAAGTAGTTTATTGGGCTCGCGGGTTTAACAGCCTTGAAATGGGCCGATGGGTGCAATTGTGTACAAAAGATCGAGCTCGTATACTGAGAAACAACCAGTCCAAAATAGTGTTGTAATAGGACTCCTCAAAGAAGGTTCTTAAGTGGTAAATAAGCACAGAGGTAAATAGGCTCTTAACCCAATGCCGTCGGGGAAAATGAACAAAAAATGGGGAAAATGCTGTGCCCATTTTCTATATTTTTTGTGAAATGTCTGCTCATAGATGGCTTTGCTAGTGCTTAGCCACAAAGGAGTCAATTAATAGACCTTGTGACCATACGTGATTTGAATTGGCGGGAAAAACGTGTTTTTTACTAGTGCTATGGATATCGATGGTGTTATTTTTATTATAAACATTATAATTATTATAATGTTTTTTAATATTAGTAACAGCAAAATAAGCTAATGTAAAATATTTCGTAAATCAAAGAAAAGGGTGAACGGGCGAGACGGGCAGTACTCCTAACTGGCTCATTGGTGACTTAGTACAAGTATAGCCATCTATGTGTAAAAACAATCAAACACTCGTGTTCGAACTCTTGATGAGACAACACCTTGTTTAAACGCAGCAACAATAAATAATAAGTCTTGCGCCACTTGAGCTACCCTGGAGCCCGGGGCCTCTTGTCTCGCTTGACATTGTTGTTCCTGAGTTTTTCTTAACGTAAATTGAAATAAAGTAAAATCCTGTAATTACAGAACCATCATTGTGCTTTGCCAGCACCTTCAGTGCTTTGTATTTGCAGGTGACACGAGGCTACAGTAGTAGTAGTCAGCACCCCACCCCAGACCCGCAGCTCTCTTCTACACCAGGGTAGCCCTTGTGGCTTTGACCCCTGGGTAGGGAGGCCCAGTAGTCTGGGGCGTCATTTGGGCGCACTTTTTCTTTGGTCCTGAAATCTTTTCCTTTATAATGTGACTTTCCTGAGCCTACCGGAGTTCCTCGGAACTCCCGTATTCGCTTGGGGGGTGGGCATTGAATTACCGTCCTTCGCCTAGGCAAGTTCGGCGGTAAGGAAGTGTCCCACACATAACTCGATCCCTCTGTGGTACTGGAGAACGCAACCAGGCTTCCACTGAGGGGGTAGAGGACGAAATACTGATCCACTCTCTTAGCTATTGCAGTTAGGTTGATAACAACAGTTAAGAGGTTTTTGTCCCTTCAGGACTACGACTTTGAGCAGAGGGGTCGGACCTGGTCCGATACCCAGAATGAATGACTCCCCGGCTACCCCTTCTCCTCCTAAAGGAGGAGGGGCGACTCATGACCACTCTCTGACTACGAACAATGGTACCCCCACTAATGACAAGACGAGACGACCAATTTTCAAAATCCCCACCCAGAATGCAAGGTTCGCGAATGTAAAATGCGTGAATGAAAATCAGTCGCTTATGAACGTAAACCCCTTTATCATCAAAAAGGTCCTTGATGGTCAAGTGGACGGCGATTTTGATTTTGTCAAAAAATTGCGAGATGGAAGCCTCCTTGTAAAAGTACAATACAACTCCCAGATTAAGGATTTACTTAAGCTGACGCAAATTCATGATCTTCGAGTAAGAGTAACTATTCCTATTGGCCCAAATACCTGTAAGGGAGTAATCTTTCACAGGGATTTGAGGACGATGGATGAAAGTGAAATTCTTGAGAGCATGAAGGACCAAGACGTAGTGGACGTTCATTGTATGACCAAGAAGGACGGGAATGTGCGAACGAAAACTGGACTGTGTTTTTTGACTTTTGCCTTGAATAAAATCCCTGAATATGTCAACGTCGGTTATGAACGTGTACAAGTAAGACCTTATGTCCAAAAGCCAATGCATTGTAACAGATGCCAAAAATTCGGACACACCTCATTAAGATGTATTGACAAAGATTCTTCTAAATTCACTTGCCGTAAATGTGCTGAAGCTCATGACACCATCACATGTACTAGCAAAATTTCTAAATGTGCTAACTGTGAAGGTCCCCATCATTCAGGATCTGCCGAGTGCAGCATCCTGAAGAAGGAGACTGAAACATTGGCATATATGAGAAAGCATGAAGTTAGTTATACTGAAGCTAAGAGGAAAGTGGAAAGTTTGACACACAAACCCGATACTTCCTATGCTGCAGCGGTAACTAGCAACACCCCTAGTACAAGTGATGTCAGTCAACAGCTTGCAGCCAAGGATAAGGAAATTGCCGAACTCAAACAAACCGTTAAAGAATTAAATATTAAAGTTTATCAACTGACAAAATTGGTCGATCAAATGGCTGCATCAACCCAGCCTAAACAACATAAGGAGGATGATACCGAATCACAGTCCGGAGCGCACCTCCCCGTCCGGGCTACTCCTGTGAGGACTTCGTCTGGCTCACGATCGGTTTCTCGAGAGAGAAGCAGGTCGCAGTCTGTCAGTCGTCTCCCTCGCCAGGAGGTGCAGGACATGGAGGCTTCTGTCTCCAAACCATCCCGTGAGAGGTCCCCGGGAAGCGAGGGAGAGGAGGCGCCTCCCTCCCATAAAAAGAAAATAAAAACAGGTGGACAAGGCACTTCCAAACCCCATAAAACGTAATCATCGCGTCAACCATTATACAATGGAACTGTCGAAGTATTAGATCTAAAGTAAATGACCTTAAATTATTAGCCTCGTCCTATGCTCCCGATATTATAGTTCTCCAAGAAACTCATTTAACAAACCTCGTCTCTGACGAGGTCGTATCGCTCAGGAACTACCATTTATGTCGGAAGGATCGTGAGGGTAGGGGTGGAGGCGGAGTCGCCATGTACATCCACCAAAGCCTCCCTTTTACAGAAGTGACTATTGATTCTACTTTGGAGTTTGTCGCATGCAAAGTAAAAATTAATGGCACGTATCTGGCTATATGTTCAGTTTACTGTCCGCCTGATAAAGTGATAATCTATGATGAGCTTTTTGCTCTTCAGGAACGTCTGCCACAAAATAAAGTAATTTTAGGTGATTTTAATGCTCATCATACGTTATGGGGTTCCCTACGGGTGGATGGTAGAGGTGAGCAAGTAGTTAAGCTGATTAACGAGTCTGATTTAGTCCTTCTGAATGATGGTAGTCCCACGCGGGTGGACGATAATACCGGGAATTTGAGCTTTATAGACATATCACTGGTCTCATCATCAGTAGCAGCCAAGTGCCTGTGGCACACCATTGACGACTCGTTGGGAAGCGATCATCTTCCTATCTTGATTAAATATTCATGCGACACAGTGAGAACGCCTTCAGCGCCTAAATTTAACGTAAAAAAAGCAGACTGGGTCGCCTTCACAAGGAGCGTCAAGCTCGAACTTGTTGGAGAAACCATTGATGATAAAGTAAACAATATTCAGAATTCGATTTTAGAAGCAGCTTTGCTATCCATTCCTAAAACTTCGACAGATAGCGTTAAGCATAGAGTTCCATGGTGGACACCAGATTGCCGCAGGGCGCTGTGCCGACGCAATAAGGCCTACAGGCTTTTCCAAAATAACATCACTAATGAGAACTTTTGCAACTACAAACAAGCAAGAGCTAGGGCTCGTAGAGTAATTAGACAAGCAAAAAGAGACTCCTGGCGGAGCTTTGTCTCTACAATAAACAGCAATACAAAAATATCAGAGGTTTGGTCCACTGTTAATAAAATCAATAAGAAAAAAACATCCATCAAAATTAAAAACATTATTGAAGAGGGTAACAATCTGGATTCACCTAGAGACATTGCTAATGCACTCGCCAGGCAGTTCTCTCATACAAGCAGCTCAGCAAACTACCATCACGCATTCCTGCCCATCAAGGAAGCGGCTGAGCTGCAACCAATTCACTTTGCCACAGGAGATGAACTTGATTACAATAAAGATCTAACAATAGATGAGCTTGTCCGAGCCCTAGAAGCCTGTAGAGGAACATCCCCAGGCCCCGATGAGATTCGATATGAGATGATAAAGCATCTTAATCATGATGACATGATTAAGTTGCTAGAAGTGTACAATGAAATTTGGAAAAGCCACACTTTTCCAAACTCATGGCACTTCGCCCACATCATTCCCATATTGAAAGGAGGGGGTAATCCCAGATTTGCCATCTCCTACCGCCCAATTGCGTTGACAAGTTGCTTATGCAAGGTCATGGAACGAATTGTTAACAGTAGGCTATTGCATTTTTTAAATTCCAGTAATTTACTAGTTGACGAGCAGTGCGGTTTCCGAAAGGGACGCCAAACTCTCGATCAACTAGTAAAGCTGGACAGTCATATTCAAGAGGCAATTGCCAAAAAAGATTTTTTTATTTCAGTATTTTTAGATATAGAAAAAGCCTACGACATGACATGGCGATATGGCCTACTCAGAAAACTTTATGCTTTCGGATTACGTGGAAACTTGCCTTATTTTATTCAAAACTTCATTTCTGACAGAACGTTTTCTGTCAAATTGTTTTCTGACAATATCACTTTTTCGGACATTTTTGTCCAGGCAAACGGGGTCCCACAAGGAAGTGTCTTGTCACCTACATTATTTCTATGTATGATCAATGACATCTTACCAGCTCCTCCTCGGAATCTTAAATACTCACTGTACGCTGATGATTGTGCATTATGGCATTCCAGCAATAATGCAGAATTCTCAGCAAATCGCATCCAATTGGCACTGGATATGATTCATAACTGGGGCCTCCAGTGGGGTTTTAAGTTTTCCATTAGAAAGAGTATTGGGGTAATTTTTTCACATAGGAGGAAGCCGAACATCAGGCTAACTCTAGACAACCACCCAATACCTATTCAAAATTCTGCAAGATTTCTTGGGCTACTTTTTGATAGTAGACTCAATTGGAAAGACCACATTGGTCAGTTAAAAAATAAATGTCAAAAAGCACTAAATTTATTAAAGTGCATTTCTGGTAATAAATGGGGAGCTGATAGACAGTCTTTGCTAATGGTATATAAAGCCCTGATTAGGTCTAAAGTAGACTATGGGTCAATCGTGTATGGTTCGGCATCGAAAACAAGTTTGAAAGGATTGGATGCTGTGCAGAATGCTTGTTTGCGTGTGTGTCTTGGAGCCCTAAAATGTACTCGAATCGAGCGTCTTGAGGTGGAGTCAGGAGTACCTCCCCTCCGACTCAGACGCGGCCAGTTAGCACTGACCTATGCCGCAAAGGTGGCTCGAGACCCGAGCCACCCTAATGGCAATGGAGGCATTAGGCCCTTTGCCTCGTCGAGAAAGTCGGTATAGATCTCTCTACCATCGATACCCTGGTTCAGTCAAATATAGCGCCATGGGAAACCCCCAATTTTTCTATCATGGAAGCCTGGCTTCCATCAGCCAAGGCCATGGCGCCGGAGGGTGAGGTACGCCAGAGGTTCAGAGAGATCCTTATTAAACATCTATCTTTTTTTCATATATATACCGACGGCTCCAAGACAGATGAATGTGTAGGTGCGGGTGTATGGTCGACTGAATGTGAACTAAAGTTTAGACTGCCGAATCATACATCGATTTTTCTTGCTGAACTTTTTGCCATTGATAAAGCTATTGATTTTGCACTATCGACGACCCACGATAGAATAGTTATTTTTTCAGATTCACTAAGTTCACTTAAAGCTATTAAATCCTTAGATACCACTAAAAATGAATTGCTGGGTAATATCGTTCGTAAATTACACGGTGCCAACAAATCAATCAAACTAATATGGGTACCAGGTCACTCTGGTATCCATGGTAATGAACAGGCTGACAAACTAGCCGGGTCAACTGGCGATCTGGACACTACCATAGTTCGTACAGATCTCAGGTGTTTTGTGTCTCTTATAAAAGCAAAAATACATCTCCTGTGGCAAAGTGAGTGGACCAACCTCCAACTCAACAAAATAAAACACACAACAGACCTGTGGGACACATCCCACAGGAAAGACAGAAGGGAGGAGGTGGTGTTGGCCCGCCTTAGGGGCAACTCTACCAAGCTCACCCACCTCACTCCCTATATTGAAAAAAAAATTCCACCACAATGTCCCCTCTGCAACACCAACCTTACCATACCACACATCCTCATGGTATGCCAACAACACCATGCCCATAGACAAAAAATAAAACACTATTTCCAACAAATAAATAAAGAATTTTCATTAACAAATTTATTATCAGACAACGAAAAAATAATCAGTAAAGTAATCACTTTTTTAAGGGAGACAAAACTTTATGACCTTATATAGATTGATAGAATAAATAGGATCCATTGGCTTAATAAACTTGGCCACATGCCGCTGGTTGATAGCCAAGAAATCCAACAAAGAAAGAAAAGAAACAATCAAACAAGTACTAACAGTGGGCATAGCACGTGTCTACCCGTCGTACCCGTCGGCAAGGGGTTAAGTGAAATATAAAGTACAGTACAACGGTAAAGAGGTTCAGTAGTTAAAAAAAAAAAAAAAAAAAAAAATACAGTACAAATGTAAAAAAAAAAAAAAAAAAAAAAAAAACTTCTAATGGAAAAAATAAACGCAGTACAAAGGTAAAGAAATTCATAAATAAAGATAAATAAATAAAAGATATGTTTAGTACCTGAGGCTCTGAGCAATGCCTGGCTCTCAGTACCGTGCGAATTCTATAGTGCAAAGACTTATTCAAAGCTGTTCGTGACGTCAGGCAACACTAAACAGATATGCAAAGGTAATTCTAACAATACAGCAGGAAGTGGAAAACAGTGTATGTGATTCTTATTTATTTATTTATTTTTACGAGATTTTACACAAAGGATGTTTGAACACATGAGTAATATCGCGTGTATCTTTTGACTTTTTATTAATCGAAGTTGTAAATGATGACACGTAAAAAAAGGGGAAAATCGTATCGCCTTGATCACCATGTAAGCCTTCTCATTATTACCCCAGGCTTAATCGCGGTAGGCATCTGATAATGATCACCTTCATTAGTCTCACAGTAATTAGTATCACTATCATTAGCATCACTGTCATTAGTATCACCATCATTAGCATCACTGTCATTAGTATCACCATCATTAGCATCACTGTCATTAGTATCACCATCATTAGCATCACTGTCATTAGTATCACCATCATTAGCATCACTGTCATTAGTATCACCATCATTAGCATCACTGTCATTAGTATCACCATCATTAGCATCACTGTCATTAGTATCACCATCATTAGCATCACTGTCATTAGTATCACCATCATTAGCATCACTGTCATTAGTATCATCATCATCGGTCTTGTAATAATTTGTATCAGTATCGTTAATTGCACCGTTATTAGCATTATTACCATGCGTCTCATCACCATTAGGTTCATATTCATGTGTCACGCTGCCTCGATCCTTACCACCATTAGTTTCACCTTCGCCAGTCATTAGTCTTAAGCTGAGCACCATTAGGCTCACCATTATATTTTTTTCTCATTATCATTATCAAGTCTTTGACACTTGATTATATCTTGGTCGCTGATACCGCGACAGTGACTCTCAGCTTGCAACATTTGTACGAAATTCCTCAAATAATTTATGGGTTTGAGGTGTACATGCATATTTCAGTGTGATCTTTCTGAAGGGTTACGTTCATATCTCTTTCTCTCTTTCTCTCTCTCTCTCTCTCTCTCTCTCTCTCTCTCTCTCTCTCTCTCTCTCTCTCTCTCTCTCTCTCTCTCTCTCTGTCTCTCTCTCCCTATCTCCCCCTCCCTCCCTCCCTCTCTCCCTCTCTCTCTCTGTCTGTCTGTTTGTCTGTCTGTCTGTCTGTCTGGACGCAATTTTTTTATGTTAGTAATAGTTGCCAGTACTTTTCAGTAGGATTTGTTGTTATTCGATTATTAAATATCGCATTCATAAAAGTTAATAACTGGAAAAAAAAACTTAAAAGTCAATGTATGAATAAATAATTTTATGAAAATCCACAGAATGTCCGCACAGTCCGCGCCTTCCCCGATCATTTACTTTGGATTCTTGTACAGCTAATAGGAAAACCTCTCGAATTCTCTCTCCTACCCTTGATTTTCTCGAAGCGGGGACCTCGACTTTGCACCGACATAGTAAACTTTTTTTTCCCATAGAAGGTCTCTGTGTAAGCTAAAGGTCTTCGTAAGGAATCGTGTGATGATGAGTCTCAAAAAGCGAATGGTAAATGGTGAACTTTTGGGGGTAAAGAACAGTTTAGGGGTGTCGTGTTTCCCATATTGGTTTAACTTACACATAAATGGTTTTGTAGGAAGAGGAGGAAATGGAAGAGGAGGAGGAGGAAGATCTGTGTTTCGTTGCTCCTACGCTCCCCGATAAGAGAATGGTTAATGTAATAACAATGCATCCCGTATTTATGTTACAATGAGAGGCTAATAAGGAAGTGTTCTATTGATACACGGCTCTTGCGGGAGGGAAAGAACAACCTAACACTGATTTGTTCATCGTGGTAAAAAAATGGAGGAATAGACAATTTGGGCAGAGAGCATACGTAGATGTATATGGGTGTGTATGTGAGTGTCATAAGATGTGTATATGACAAATAAGGTTACCTGTGAGATTATATGAATCATATAAATGAATGCGTTATAAAAAAAAAAAAAAAAGATATTAGCATGAATATATGAAATAGCGTTAATACACATACCAGTGGTCATCAATGGATATAAAAGTGATATCAATAGTGAATATGAATTTCAACAGCAGAAACAAGAAATGCCTCGCATGAGTATAACCCGGTTACACTCTCCCTTGGATTGCGTAAATTGCGAACTGGATCTGTTGAGGTAAATCTAACTGGTAGGCCTTGTAATGCGGTAATTTTCACTTGTTCTTTTGTGGGATTCTTGCCGATCGTTATCATTAGTATCATTATATTGGTGGTTATGATATAATGATGATACTGGTAAAGAATGAAAGGGGGTGAAGCTTTGAGAATATTATTAATAAAATAATTATGATGTTGATATTAGATTATTATCATGAATTATCATTCATGGCAATGATTAACATGTGAATTATAAACGTTTTTGTCATTATTCCCTTTCCTCTTACAAATATTATCATTTTTATAAACCACTATTATTGTTATCATAAATTACTCTATCGCCGTTCTTGTTATTATAAAGAACCGCCATTATAACGAACATTACCACCAGAATAATCTA
>NC_061823.1:11424739-11427239 GCF_019202785.1 Penaeus chinensis | reverse complement strand
TTTCCAGTTTCGTCCACACTATGTATGTGTTTTTCCTATCATATTTGTGATTGTCTCTGCGTATTTATCCCCTTGTGTACGCATGTCTTGTATATATGCAATGCTGTTTTTATGTCAACACGTTAGGACCTCAAGGGAACAGCCCCCACACACCCGCCAGGTGAACAAAATGTATTGATTAACTTTCCCTGCTGGTCCTTAGTAAGGTGTGTGGCGTCTATCACCACAAGGCAGTCTCCCCTTACATCGTTTTCTTTAATTAAGGTCTTTTCTTTTAAGATTTTTTTTCTTCTCTTTAACGGGTCGTAGCAGGTCGTGCTAATGAATGTCATTGAATAGGTAATAATTGAAATACATGGCGGTGCGTGTGTGTGGTTGAATGTGTTTTGTCGTTTGCATGCAACTTGGTTCTGAATGTATGGTTTCATGTGTATACATATGTACGCGTGTGATGCCCGCCCACGTGCATGTGCGTGTTCCTTTCCGTTTTTGTTTATGCATGTGGAATATTCATTTATGCAGCTATGCTTTTATAACACGGCTGTTTCGCTGACTGGATTAATGTGCATTGTAATTCTTTTATATTACAGAATCCGGATTTGTTATATAAATCTAGGCCAATATATATATATATATATATATATATATATATATATATAATTTTGTTATCGTTTTTGTTAATTCTGAGTCATTTTTCATTCGATTATTTTCTTAGAAAGTCTAACATTTCCTATGGAAACTGTGTTAGTAACAACATATATATATGTGTGTGTGTGTGTGTGTGTGTGTGTGTGTGTGTACGTAATCCCTAGGCCATTCGGAGCCTCTAGCAAAGATGAAGGACGCGAGAAACGCTCGATGCAAGGGACTCGGCTCCTTGTTTTCACGTGTTATCTTATGACTCGCTGATGGCTTTCTCTCCCTCTGCCTCTCTCTCTCTCTCTCTCTCTCTCTCTCTCTCTCTCTCTCTATCTCTCTCTCTCTCTCTCTCTCTCTCTCTCTCTCTCTCTCTCTCTCTCTCTCTCTCTCTCTATCTCTCTCTCTCTCTCTCTCTTTCTCTCATTCTCATTCTCTCTCTCCCTCCCCCTCATTATCTCTCTCTCTCTCTCTCTCTCTCTCTCTCTCTCTCTCTCTCTCTCTCTCTCTCTCTCTCTCTCTTTCTCTTTCTCTCCCTCTCTCTCTCTCTTTCTCTCAGTATCTATCTCTCTCATTATCTCTCTCTCTCACAATCTTTCTCTCTCTCTCTCGCGCGCGCGCTCTATACACACACACACACACACACACACACACATATATATATATATATATATATATATATATATATATATATATATATATATATGATATATATGTCTGTGCAGCTCTGTATATTGCAATTATACACAGATATATTTATACCTATCTATCTATATCTATCTATATATATGTATACACATACATCCACACGGTTGACGTTAAACAGGGCATCCAGAAGGCATCCGGAAAGGCAAAAAGAGCATTTTTAAAATCGAGCAGCCGAGTTCCTTCGCAAAGCAGGGACGTATGTGCTATATAACATGCGGGAATAAGCATGGCTGAAGTCTCCGTGGTAGTACATATCGACATAGGCACGTATGTTCAAGCACGCTTACAAGAAAAATGACTAGTATATGAGCCTTTAGGGAGGAAAGTTCATGTAATTGCGGATATACTTATATGCAAGGACACGAGAGAGCAAGCACTTGAGTAAGCACGCATGCACAAACACATGTAATTGCTCGCAAAGATGCGGAAGCAAAAGCTCACGCGTATTCTAAGAAAAAAACGAGAAAACGCGTGTGTGTGTGTGTGTGTGTGTGTGTGTGTGTGTGTGTGTGTTCGCGTGTGTGTGTTCGCGTGTGTGTGTGTGCGTGTGTGTGTTCGCGCGTGTGTGTGTGTGTGTGTGTGTGTTCGCGTGTGTGTGTTCGCGTGTGTGTGTTCGCGTGTGTGTGTGTGCGTGTGTGATGTATAACTGTCAGTGTCTGTGTCTGTATATAAGTGCGTGTGTTTTTGTGTGTTCATGAATAACGATAATTCGTGCAGAGGTCTAGCATGCGGCAGTCCCATTATTCTATTTATTAACGACGTCAGTCTCAGATCGCAGTCATGGTAGTTCTTGGACACGGTGCACGCAAAAACTCGCAAGCATTGCACATGTGGTCAAAGGTAAAAAAAGGAAAAAAAGGACAAGAGACCAAGATGATCCCGCGCAGCCTCCACGCAGGATGTGGGTCAAGATGACGGCGAAGGCGGAATTACTGGGTCCTGGTCAAGAGGTGATTATGCTCCTCTTGAATCAGGAGGAACGGATGGGGGAGGGAGGGAGGGGGTGATAGCAGGGTGTTGGGTGAGTCTGTGGGGTTGGGGGAGGTGGGAGGAAGGAGGGGCGGGGTTGCGCCGTGCGTCACCAGAAAGCGTTGATATTTGGCACATGGTAGGAATCCAGCGACCGGTCGGCAGGAGACGTAAAAAAGTGTATTTC
>NC_061823.1:11412239-11414739 GCF_019202785.1 Penaeus chinensis | reverse complement strand
TGTCAAAGCATGTGCATCATCGATCTACACTTTTACTGCTTAAAGAAGGCCCTCTGCTCAACGTAACGTCAATGCATCCGTAACAGATTTCTAGGCTTTAATTACCACGCCATATTAACGGCATCAATTTTATATCAATAATCACGTAAAGGAAAAAAAAGTGCGGAAATTAGAACGATGGGAGGAGAAATGGAATTAGAGAGAGAGAGAGAGAGAGAGAGAGAGAGTGTGTGTGTGTGTGTGTGTGCGGGTGCGGGTGAGAGAGAGAGAGAGAGAGAGAGAGAGAGAGAGAGAGAGAGAGAGAGAGAGAGAGAGAGAGTGTGTGTGTGTTTGTGTGTGCGGGTGCGGGTGAGAGAGAGAGAGAGAGAGAGAGAGAGAGAGAGAGAGAGAGAGAGAGAGTATGTGAGAGAGGGAGAGAGGGAGAGAATGTGTGTGTGTGTGAGAGAGAGGGAGAGAATGTGTGTGTGTGAGTGAGAGAGAGAGAGAGAAAGAGAGAGAGAGAGAGAGAGAGAGAGAGAGAGAGAGAGAGAGAGAGAATGAGGGAGAGAAAGAGTGGAAAGATAGCTGTGAAGAATGCTTAATCATAATATGCACACACACACACACACACACACACATACATACACAGACTTACAAACAAACAAACAAATAAACACTCATACAATCCACACTCACATGAGCAAAAACACGCAAAATCCTATGTACTGCATTATGCATAAAATCTTGGTTTCACGCAAGAACTCTCTCGAACTCACGCAGTGGTAGCCTACGTCTTTAAAAGAACCTCATAACATTTTCTTTTTATTTTTGTCAATTTAAACTTCAATTCCGCCTCGCCGACAGCCATGTTCCGTACTCTGCCAGCGTACCGTGGACGGGTATCAAGTAACTCCTTGACACTGTTACCGTGTTTTATGTTTCACCAAAGCAGCGCTACTACACAACACTCGTCTATTTCGCAAGCAACATCTCCAGCAACGGCTCTAAGACATTGTACCTACCAGCACCATACCCGTCAGCAGCTAAGACACCATCCCCATCGATAGCTAAGACAGAGTCCCTATCAAGACACTACCCCCATCAAGAACTGGACACCACCCCTACCAATACCTAAGACACCATCCCAATGAGCAGCTAAGACACCATCCTTACCGAAACTTAAGACACCATCCCCGTAATCAGCTAAGACACCATCCCTACCAATATCTAAGACACTATCCCCATGAACATCCAAGGCACTATCCCCGTCAACAGCTGAGACACCATCCTCATGCTATCACCATGTATCAGGCAACACTATGAAGTATCGCCCAACATCGCTCCATCAGTAACGTCAAGATCAATATCAGACCTTCGTCCTCCTGACGCCACTTGCCTAAAACATTTTTTTTTTTTTTTTTTAAGTTTTCCGAATGCGGTCAATATTTACTCGTTAGACGTGACGCATCATTTGCCGTTTCCATTCAACAGGGTCTTGCGCATGTGCCGCTGCCCATTGCGGAACGGGATGGGCATTGGGTATTATGAACTCTAATCTATGCGGGGTCAAGCCTTCCCGAAGGCTGGTAGACTGCGGGAAAGGTCAAGAGGTTATATGCAGGCTGTCTGTTCATTCATTGGCTAACAAGTTGTGTTTAGAACAGGTCATTTGCATTCACTTAAAGGCTATGTATCGGCTATCGAGCTGTGTGCAGACAGATGGACTGTCGCCAAGATGGCAGGCTTGATAAAGGTCAACAAGCTGATAACAAAACATCGTTCCCTGCACAAGCGGCGCAATGGGAGTGTATATTGCGCTAAACTGTTACAGAGAAGCAAGCAGGCTGTGAGAAGGGAGAGAAGCACAGCAAAGGGTGGAACGCTGCATCGACCGTGGCAGACTGGGTCAAGGATGGTGACAAAATTTTAATTTAAGCGTAGTTGCTAATCATTGTTTCAATGCCAAAATAAAGATAAAATTCAACCGTTATGTTAGTCTAATGTCATCCTTTCCAAATGTAGCGCCGGAATCAGACTGTAAATAAACCAAGCTATATTTACTTGCGCTCTATGTAAACATATTTACATGCAGACCCGGTCGTTTTCGTTGCTTGATTTCACGAAATGGGGAAAGTTGAGGAGTTCCTTAAAGTAAATTAAAGAGATTCCTGAAACGGAAGGAAAGATGGGGTGGAAGAAGTTTAGAAATATCATTGATAAGTGTGTTGTCAGCAACTTCTTGGATCCACGAAGAAAAATACACAAAACTAAAGAAAGAGGTCACGACTTTCTTGTAATTTCGGCAAGACTGGAGGAATCCTTTCGTAAATAGTTTCAAGTACACTGCCCTGGTTATCGTGATTTGCAAGATTGCTTAGTGAACATCTGTTCGTAAATTCAGTTTCCTAATACAGACTGATATGTAAGACCACGCAGACACACACATGTCCATGGGTGTGTGTGTGTGTTCTGATTTTATGTACTCTAACACTTTAATGTTTATACTGCACACATATACATT
>NC_061823.1:11397239-11402239 GCF_019202785.1 Penaeus chinensis | reverse complement strand
GAAGTGGACGAAGCCGATTCTCTTTTTTCTCGCTGAAGGGAGTGAAGTGTCGCCGGTGTTAAGAGTTTGAATAAGAGTTTCGCCGGCCAACCTAGGCAAGTGTGGCGGCGACCTGCACGCACGCCCACGACAGTAACTCCATGATGTCTGATTTTGCAGGCAATGGGGAGATCCAATGGTGCTTCTCTCAAGTCAAGGGAACTCTCGACGACGATGTTAGTGAAGGTAAGATTATCACGTTCGTTTTTTTCTCTCCTGTCTTGTTCTTTCTTCGCCTTCCCTTCCTCTCTTTCCCATCCATTGTTCTCTAGTCAGATCCCGCCGCCTTTCTTTTTCTCTTCTGTTCTCTCTCTTCCCTGCTTCATTGCCGCCTCTCTCTCTCTCCCGTCGCCCTCCGTAGTATTAACCTACATTTTTTTTTTTTGTCTGTGTACTCGTAGTGTACTCTTCCGTTTACTTTTGTGTATTTACTCTCACATCCTTAGCAGCCACGTTTGATATGAGAAATAATATTAAAAGTAGTACAATTAATACCACTCTTACACTTACTCGTGAGTGTACTGCCCCTCTTACTCTCGTAGGAGCAAGAGGTTGATAAACTCTGAGGAGGAGTAGCACCTCGGGGCCGTCTCGGGGCTGCCACTTGGCATTGCATCATCCCTGGGCTTCCTTTCCCTGCTCTCTGGGGGCAGGAATGGGGCAGGTCCCCCCATGGGAAAGGAGCTCTTTTCTGAAGGGGCTTTTGGCTTCCTCTCTTTCTCCTGCAGTGGGCTTAGGTTTGGTTTTGTACTTGTTTGTCTGTTTCCTCTGCTTTTGGTGGAAAGGGCATGGAGATAGTGAGTTTAGAATTTTGGGCAGATAGGCATAGCACACACCTTGTAGGAGGTCTTTGCACTAACACTTCTATTAGGTGTTGAGGGAGTGTGCTTTCCCCTCCATAGAAGTGAACATTAATTCTTTAAAGATATAGATTTTTTTTTTTTTTTTTTTTTTTTTTTTTGTGGGGGGGGCAAGATCCTGGCAGGACTTACAGGAGGTAAGTCCGATAATTCTGAAGTCCTCCTTTTACCTTATGCTGATAGTATATCTGATGTAAGTTGTGCAGATTTAGGATATCAATTTTCAGATATGTTCATACACAAGGGATTTGTATTTCATATATATAATGTTTACAAGACACCCACATGGTTGCCACTAGCTGAAGCTACTCACTTTCATTGGCTTCCACGCCTTCCCTCCTCTAGCAATGAGAATCAATCTCCATTACATGCATTCTGGGTGGAACAATACTTTATATTCCTTGGCAGTTTATCAAATAAGAAATCAATCCTGGTTCTCAGACTAGGATATATTTGGTGGATCTGTTGTTCTGCTAAAGTGTTCAGTGTACAGAGACCATGGAAGTTTCTTGCGACTATTGTGCTGCGCCTAAGATTGTAGGCCTTTCATTCCAGACCATAACAGTTTTGAGATTGATGCATCCAATGTAATTGCAAGAGAAAAGGAAGATTTTGAAAACTTCAGATGTCTTAGAAATATTTACATTTTAAGACCTAATATGGGTAACCAAAGCATGAATTTTAACATGTCATAGCTATTTATTTATTTTTTCCTATTCATGTGTACCAAAGATGTAGTTTGACTTATAGATTACAAAATGGCCATTAGCATTAATGATTATGAAGTAAAACAATTAAGGCTTGGTGCTCTCTGACCCAATCTGTGACCATCAAAAGCTGTCTTAGATCTTGATGAGTCCAAAATACCAACTTTTCTGGGGAAAATAAGATATTGGAAAAGATATAGAGGCATATATACTAGTTATAAATGTTTATTGATTTTGGTTGGCAAAATGCAGAATATAATTAGTTAATATAATATGATAGTATTTCAGGGAAATTATAGGGTAAAAACAAGTCTAAATAAAATCAATTAATCTCTACAGATACATTTCATCAATTAAAACTTAGACTTAAATGATAATGTATGGAGAAAAAAATGCACAGACTACTCGCTATGGAAATGCACCTACTAAAATCCACAAAATGGAGATTCTGCCACCATTTCCAACAGTTTCTTTAACCTGTAATGGTGGGGCATAATAGATTAACTGCAGTAATTAGAAACTAAGCATTTCTGTGTAAATTAGATATTGGGTTTATCTTGCTACAAATTTGCTTTGTGAAAACCCTGTAACTTGTGACCAGAAATAACACCTACTTATCTCTTTTCTTAATTTCCATGTATGGTAATATAATACACTCTACAGTGAATGGGTTTTGATATCACATGGTGATGGATAGAATTTTTTTTTTTTTTTTTTGGCAAGGTCACTCTATTTCTTATTAAGTTAAAAAACATGCTATAGCCAGTGCCCTACAATATCAAAGAACTGATATTAGGTACAATAGCAATAATGTATAAAAGAGACCAGAAAATATATGTAGAATATATTTACAAATGTGGCCATGAAAATATGCACATGTTGAATATCTTAAAGGAAATTGAAATAAGTAAACTGTCCACTGTTTTCAGAATGCATAGAATATTGAAACAAAAGATGTTTGATTAAAAGTAGAAAAAATCTTTAGGGTATAGTTTTATACACACTAGTTGACACATTGCTTAGTTAATGTGTCTTCAACAAAGAGCGCTGAAATACTGCAATAAACACACACACTAAGTTGGATAGAGGCTAACTATGGGATAGCATATCTTGTATGACAAAGGCCTCGTTGCCTGCATGTGGATCAAAATCTGGGCATTAGGCTTACTTGAGTGGCAACACACTCTTGGGTGTGGCTTGTAGGTTCTGCCCACAAACTCGTGTAGTCTCAAAACTCTCTGCATCCTCTTTGCATTGCTAAAATGTTTTTTGCTGTTTTGCCATTTCCTTAGGTCAATATTTGTTATTTTCTATCAGCATAGTATTAGACTTTTTTGAGCAGGCTCTATGTTATATCTGTAGGCAGTCTACAACTCTATTCCATAACAATAAATATAACATTGTGTTTTTTGTGTAACTTTAAATATTTTTGTGTTATTCAATTTTCTGTAACCCTGCACTGTCTTGGTGGTCAGGAATAGGAACCTGAGCATGGAAATTGCGTCCTCCCCGTAGCCAACACTCTTCCAGTCATGGTTCACAGACAATACATTCCACCCTTGTTTACCTGTGGAAAGACTAAAAGAACCCCTTCCTAAATACCCAACAAATCTGATTTTTATTCATGTGCTTTGTGTACTCATGGCTAGACATTACTCTCGCTTGCCACTCAACAACAGTGTCTCAAGGCTAGTCATTGTAAAATCTTTGGGTAGAGAAAATAATCACATGCGTAGATTCTTATCTGGCTAGAGCAGGAAGTGCTCAACTAAGCTTAATTGATAAAGGAAATATCCAAGAATGTTAGGTGTGACCACATTAAATCCTTACTTCCTTAAAATCCAACAGTAGACAGAATATCTAATGTTATGTTGAATAGACATTTGATGTCTATTCAACATCAGTATGCAAAATGCCTAGGATCTTGAGTAATAGCAAAAATGTTATTTGCAAACATGAGGTTTTATCACCAGAGATATTTTCCAAGGAAATACTATTTTATGGAAGGTAAAGAATACGTGACACAAAGATCTTGTTTAATTGTTCTGAAATGAGTTATAAATATATATCAGCAGAAATCTAGCAACACCATCAAAAGCAAAGGTTTAATTTTTAGTCATGAAAATCATGTGTAAAAAAAGAAGTGCTGTTGGGGTAAATAATTTATTAATTGAAGTTTCTTTGTGCGTGCGTGCGTGCGTGCGTGCGTGCGTGTGTGCGTGTGTGTGTGCGTGTGTGTGTGCGTGTGTGTGTGCGTGTGTGTGTGCGTGTGTGTGTGCGTGTGTGTGTGCGTGTGTGTGTGTGTGTGTGTGTGTGTGTGTGTGTGTGTGTGTGTGTGCGTGTGTGTGTGCGTGTGTGTGTGCGTGTGTGTGTGCGTGTGTGTGTGTGTGCGTGCGTGTGTGCGTGTGTGTGTGCGTGTGTGTGTGTGTGTGTGTGTGTGTGTGTGTGTGTGTGTGCGTGTGTAAAATTCTGGAAATTTAATCATTAGATGAACATGAGAAAAATAGCTTTTTGTTTTAATGGCTAAATTTTACATGAAGGGTAAATCTATTTTGCATTTTATATATTAGAGGCTTTTAAAATATACAAACATGGAACATGAATATCGTGAGGATCAATTGTACTGCAATACTGAGATGGTTGGGCAGAAAATTTGTCGAATCAGTTGAAGGGTTAGGCAGTCCAGAAGTTATATCATGTAGTGCTTTGATTTTCAGTGCTATTTACATAGGCCAATTTTAGGAATATTTTTTCTTTTATAGTGTGTGCAGATCCACCTGTATCTGAGGAGGTGAATTTTCAAAGTTATTGACTTGTTTTGTGGGAGACCAGCTAATTTGTTCTCAAATTTATTATTTTTGGTGAACTAAATTTTCTTCATTACCAAATGTAGCTAGCGTAGATGTTAAATTAGCATAAAAGTGAAGAAAGAATATCTATGTATTGTTAAGGAATGGTTTATGCAATACCTTTCTGGTTTGTGGAATACTTATGGCCAAAGATGCACACTTTCTGTATTTGTTATTTGAACATGTTTATCTTCAAGCTTTACTGCATTGAAGATTTTATTTGACTGTTATGTCTAGTACTCTCTTAAAATGACAGAGAAGAGTTGATATTTGGAGTATTTTAGGAGTTAGCAATATATCTGTGTGTGTGTGTGTGTGTGTGTGTGTGTGTGTGTGTGTGTGTGTGTGTGTGTGTGTGTTTATATATATATAAACTAAGAAGAAAAATGCTGTTGCACATGAAGAAAAAATTAGTTAATTATTAAATCTAAGTTACATAAACACACCATAGGCCATATAATTATTGATGAATAACTTTAGTTACATTTTGCCTCACTAGATTTACCTCACAAGATTGAGGGGGTGATCAATTACAGGAGAAATAT
>NC_061823.1:11389739-11392239 GCF_019202785.1 Penaeus chinensis | reverse complement strand
TTTATATATGTATATGTATATATTTATATATATATGTATATATTTATATATATGTATATGTATATATTTATATATATGTATATGTAGATATATATGTATATGTAGATATATAAGTATATGTATATGTAGATATATATATGTATATATATGTATATGTAGATATATATGTATATGTATATGTAGATATATATATGTATATGTAGATATATATGTATATGTAGATATATATATGTATATGTAGATGTAGATATATATATGTATATGTATATATATATATGTATATGTATATGTAGATATATATATGTATATGTATATGTAGATATATATGTATATGTATATGTAGATATATATATATGTATATGTATATATAGATATATATATGTATATGTATATGTAGATATATATATGTATATGTAGATATATATATGTATATGTATATGTATATATTATATATGTATATGTATATGTATATATTTATATATGTATATGTATATATTTATATATATATATATGTATATGTATATATTTATATATATATGTATATGTATATATTTATATATATATATGTATATGTATATATTTATATATATATGTATATGTATATATTTATATATATATATATGTATATGTATATGTATATATTTATATATATGTATATGTATATGTATATATTTATATATATGTATATGTATATATTTATGTATATGTATATATATGTATATGTATATGTGTGTGTGTGTGTGTAAATATATATATATATATATATATACATATATATATGTATATGTAATATATGTATATGTAATATATATATATGTAATATATATATATATATATATATATATATATATATATATATATATAATACACATGTTACTGAAATTGACTAAACTTACTCCAATATATACCTATTTTTATATCTTTAGTTATGTAGCTAGTATCTTTTTCATTGCATGTGAAGGTTCTGTAACATTAACAACTCTTCAGAAGTAGTGCTATAATCTTGTACATTGTAGTCATGATACTCTCAAGTAGGATTAGGGATCCAGCCCATCATATTATCGTTAATTTTGAGTCTCCTATGTGTACCGTTATTGCATCCAGCTGAGCAGTATTTCAGATGAGCAAATTCCAGAATTGTCAGACAGCCAGACTTAACAATGCAACTAAGTGATGTTCCCAGCCAATTCACTACTAGCCCCTTAATGGTGGTGCCTGCAATGTTGCAGGGCAGCAGAACTTCAGGCAGCCTACAGGCCAGTTGCCCAAGTGATGCAGTGTATATCTTCTACCACATAATAGTTTATTGTTTTTCCATAATGTGCTAGTTATCTCTTATTCTATAATCATTATAGTTGGAGGACATTGTTATTCCTAATGATTCTACCTATCTATTATCATTAAACTTTGTTTATTTATGATTACATTTTGTATGTAGTTGTGCTTGCTCATTACAAACTTTAGGTCACCCTCTGCAGTTTTGATTACTAGGTAGTGATGATGTAAACAACTCCTTGAATGTCACTGAACCCATATAAACCTGTTCATGTCTGAGGCTGAAATTCCTGAATTAAACATTCTAGTGAGTTCTGAGAGGAAAAAAGGAAAGAATCACTTACTAAGAAATTGAATGGCATATCCTGTCTGTCTCTCTCCCATACAACCTTTCCCCTCCCAATTCTCCTCTTTCCTCCCTTCCACTCTTTTGTCTCATCTCCCTCTCTCCTCCATCCTTCCCTATATCTGTTATTTCCATTCCCTTCCAAGTTACTTTTCCTATGCAATTTTTTGTTTATCACAAATTATAGATAGATAGAGAGATTCATATATACATATATATTTATATATATATAATATTTCTCTTTCTTTTTCTCTTTCTCTTTCTTTGTTTTTCTCTCTTTCTTTCTGTTTCTCTTTTCCCCACCTTTTTCCTTCATTTCCTCCTTGCCCCGGCTTGATAGATTTTTCCAATCTGGTGTCAATAGTAAGTAAATCACTCTGGGTAAAAAGTCAAGCAATTTTCCCTTACCTTTCCCAAGTACCCATTAATGTTGTGTGAATAACCCTGTAGCAGTCAGTCAGTCTGACCTGCCTTCTCCCCTCTTCCTCTGCCTCCTCCCTATGTTCAGGTAGGACAGCTTTCTGTTGCATAGATGTTAGTGCTGCTGAGCATTCACAGGGTCAGGCATGCATACTGCATAGGGAGTTCCTGACCTGGATCTTGACAGGGGTACTATTCTCTGGGATTACTAGGTAAACATTGTTGTAAAAACTCTGCTTCTGCCCGCCAGATGCCTAGCCCATTGCTTTCCCATTGCTTTATCCCTTCACTTCCCCTATACTTCTCTATCCACCCCTCCTGTTTTCTCATCTCCTACCCTATCCCTTGATTTTGTATTAATTCCCCAATTCATTCTCTCTCTCTCCCTCTCTTTCTCTCTGTCTGTCTGTCTGTCTGTCTGTCTGCTCTCCCCTCTCTGTCCTCCCCCCTCTCTGTCCT
>NC_061823.1:11374739-11377239 GCF_019202785.1 Penaeus chinensis | reverse complement strand
TATGTAAGAATTTTTATCAGAATATAAACATCTAGTCATGTTAGATTACAACTACCATTTTTCTATATTATTTATAATACATGCTCAAAAATTATTCTTATTTTACAGACCCCCATCTGGTGGATGTCTGGGCATGGCTATCAGGTGGTGCAAGAAAGGTCCCCTGGAAGGGCTGTTGCATTAACTCGGCCTGCCCCACAAAGTTGCATCTGCATGAAGCCACAAAACTCGCGTTGGCCACCCTATCAAGGCTCACCTTTGGTCGAGTTGTGGCTCATTTGTCTCTTGGGTTGTTTTGTTTACAAGTCGACGGTGGTCACATGTGCCACACACCAACGGCGACCAAATCATCCTGGGCTTTAGTGCCCGTTTATCAGTGCTGCCATCCCACAGGACATGTTCAGCAGCTGATATATAGAAATACTGTGGGTGCCCACCCTTGTGATCTTGTATCTGTGTTTCATCCTCAGATCATCTGTTGAGAAGTGATTAGTTGCCTTCTATCAAGGCTATTAAAATATAATTTAAGAAGAAAATGGCTGACTAGGTGAATCCAGTGATGTTGAATGGATAGGAGTTTGCCATGTTATTATCAATAGATTAGTGGCTTAAAATTTAAAAAAGATATGGACTGCAGAGCCCAAATTTCTTTCTCGGATGCCTGGCTTTTTTTTTTTATCAATTTGAATGTGTCTTGTTGCCAAATTGAGCTGTGACCGGTGACTTGAATAACTAGGGAAATGGGGCATGACGGCGCTAACCTCTGGGATTGGTTGGGTTTCTGCTTAATAAGTCATTCTAGGCTTAGAACTAACCCTAACAAGCATGAGGGCTGAGCGCTGCCGTGCCCCACAGGCCCAGTGACTGAGGTAAGTAGCATGAATGTCTCACAGGATTATGTTGATGTGCTCATTGCTTCTACAAGACCACTTCCAGCTGCCAGAAAATGCAACATGATTACCAGTTGTTTACGTTAGCTGTTGTGTCACGGCAAGGTTTATTTTCTCTTTGTCGTAAAGCAGAGGGTAAAGCTTACTGGAATGCAGTTCAAAGTCAATAGGTGGTATTCGTGATGTAAACATCTAGTGTGTGGCGCGGCCGCACAAACAATTTTTCTCCCTCACCTTAGCTTTTTTTATTTTTTATTTTTATTAATATTTTTTTCATTTTTGAGATTCAGAAAATTGGTTGAAAGGATCATCATTTCCAGTGTTTATTGTCTCAGACTGCTGTATACTTTTTTAATTAGTTCCATGTAATAAATTATATTTCAATAGGCAAGATGTGTTTTCATGATAATAAAAAACATCCATATTAAAAAAAAATAAAAAAATAAAAAATAAAAAAAAAGTAAAAGACAAAAACAAACAAAAAAGTGTTTATGTTGATTATTATTTTTTTTTTCTTTTTTTTTTTTTTTTTTTCTTTTTTTTTTTTATTCTTATACTTATTTAAGTTCTAGAGCTGACATCTAGAACATGATGACATTTCATTTAGGTAAATACCCATTGGGGTCAATATCCTCTCAAACAGGCAGTTGGTAAAAGGAGCCATCCTGATGAGTGGAGGAGGGAAGCTAAACTCTTTTTTTTCTTTCTTGTGGTATTTTTCATTTACATAATTATCAAGAAAATTAGTATTTTTTTTTCATGTTCTAGTTCCAGCCACCACAAGATAATTTCAATGTTAATATAGGTATATATATGCAGAAAGGGTATCAGGTGATTTCATAACAACTCTTTACTGTGTGAAAAGTTCCATGAAAAGTGGTATAGCAGATACTGCATGTTGAAGATATGATTTTTATAATTGGGTGCAGATTATGCAGTTTCAAATATCTGAAGAAAAGGCATGACTGCATGAGAGTTGGATGATATTAACGTCAATTATGAACCTGGTGTGTCAAAATTGCAAATAACATCTTAGTGCTATTAGTAGGCCTTTAGAAAGTTGATACTGCAACGGCTGGATCTGAGAGTCCATGGGATTTATGTAAATATATAATTTATTTGTTTACTAACAATCCAAGGGTTCTAAGTTTTTAGTATTTCTTGTCAAGGTTTATTTTTCTGAAGCATTTACTGCAGGAAGATGTAAGCAACTGGCTTCCTTTTTTATTGAGCCTGTTAACTGCCTGTTAAAAGGAAGCAAACTGATTGAAGTTTGATAAAAGATGGCTGATCACTGCAAATTATATCTAATTATGTAAAACAACACAGATATTTATATAAATATATACAGTTTTTGTTGTATGAAATAATTATTACTTTTTTATAATAAACAAACAGGAGTGCATGTTGAACCAATGTTTACTGAAGGCTGGTAAATCCCCCCTCGTTTCATAGGTATTAGTGTATTGTCATGGACAGTAGTTTGAGTATACAGGAGTTCACTTAAAATTGACATTGACCTATTAAGGATTATGCTTTTGGCATTTGTAACAGTTCAACCAAGTTCCAGAAAGGGTAAACTGTGACTTATGTTCATGATATTACACCCA
>NC_061823.1:11362239-11367239 GCF_019202785.1 Penaeus chinensis | reverse complement strand
ATCTGAAAGTAAATAATTAAATCAATGTTGTTACTCTTATCACCTAATCTAATCATAAAGTTTGCTTCCCAGTATAAAAACAAATATTTCTGAGAAAAGATTTTATCTTATCCTGAAACTACATTACACTGTTAAGTAAACTTTGCTAGAGCAAGTCCATACACTGGATAGTTAGCTCTTGAACTACCCATAAAGTGTTCCCTAAATGTTCCCATAATTCTGATTAAATCAAAGAACAAAACCTATTACAAAAACTTTATAAATTGATTTCCCATAACATCAAGTACTCTAATCCACAAACTAAACATTCATTATGAAATCAAGAGTACTACAACATAGAGAAAAAGGTAAATTCCATAAAAAATGTTAAATTCATACCTGGCTGCAATCTAATAAAGTCTTAACTGTTCTTTGGAGTACACACAAAGACCCAATAATAATTAATCTGCCATCATAATTCATACCTACATAACATAATTACATTCACGTGCTCATTTCAAACAGTATTACCAATAAGATGAATAATAAATTGTTTCATCATAATTTATATCTACATTTATATATTTGTATGTAGACTTTGCTAAATACCCATGTTTTTTCTTAATCATTTACACACTTATTGGTTACACATGGAAGTACAGTACACACAACTTTTTATGGACATCTTTATTACTGTAATACGACAGTATATAAATATACATATGCAAATATATATATAAATCACTCATTTTTTTAGAACTGGTGCTATAACACTTTCATAAATGTTTTCAAGCTTTGCATCCATCATCCATTCTTTTAAATCTGTAATATTTTTAAAATCACATGTGTTAAACTCTGTTAACATGACTGGATGATCACCACTATGGAGCACAGATAGAAGTCTTTCCTTGCATGGTCGTCCTGAGGAATCGACATCTACAACTTGGGTTTTGTTTCGTTGGATGTATGTCTGGTGAAACACAAAAAAATGAATATATACCAGCTCAGTATTTCAATATACACATGATACTCATTGTGCCTCATTTATACCAATGTAACAGATATTACCATTCTGTAGTATATATAATGTGTACTTAATATTTATATGTTAATTTATTTATTTATATCAGCCACCTCTGAAAAAGTTAATGATTGATTAAACTTTAAATTGACAGGTATTTGCAACTATGTCAAATCATTAAGAAAGAGAAAAGAGTACTTCAAGTAAGATTATTTATAGTTTCATAATTAGCATAATATGATATGATGAAATAAAGAGCTGAATGCACTTTCCTCAATATGTCCCTATCAGCAGGAAGTTATTCTAGAATTGAATCTGAAAGCTACATAAGATTTTTTTTCAATCCATACAGCAACTGATAAGAACATCATCTTTTTACTTCAAATTTGAGAAACCGGCAAGGATACAACGTACAGTTACAAAAGAAGGAACGAACCTTTATACTCTCCTCATCACCTTGCAGTATGAGAAATATCCATCTTAAACAAAACACCAAACCGCCCACAATCGACAACTCTTTGCACCAACGCTGGATTGTTTTCACATAACGTGTCTTATTGCGCATGTGGTCCAGCTGTAGTACATACACTTTTGCATCTGTCAAGAACATATCTGAAATTCTAATAAAAATATAAGCATATCCATTGTACAAAGAAATTAATTTTCTATCAATTTGCTTCACCTCATATCCTCTTTTTCTTCTATGCTTTTCAATCAAAAGATAAAATTATAATCATGATTTCCCATTCACTTTTGAAAAAAAAAAAAAAAAAAAAAAATATATATCCCTTCCTCTGTTACAAAGAACTAGACAAATTCTCAGGAAATGTTCCAAAAAATTAACAAGTATCAGAAAAATGGCAGAAAGAAACTCACTTGTGACACCCAAATACTTTACCGTTAATACTGGGTCTTGCTGAGTCTGCTATTATCGTCTGAGCTACTTTTAGCTGTTTATCTTGAAGAGTTGTAAGAATGTTTAGCACCATTGGGCTTCCTCTTAATAATTCGGCCTCTTCTTTTAGGGAATTTTTTAGGTCTTCACACTGCTGTCGGCTGAGGGAAGTACACTAAAATATGAAAGAGATATTTATATATATATATATATATATATATATATATATATATATATATATATATACACACACACACACATATACATGACAAAGCAAAAAAAAAAATATATATACATTCATCTCCCTTACACTAATTTGTTCTTTTACAAAATGTATAACATGATTGCAAAGATTTCCATTAGTTTTTTTTCTTTTTTTCCTACAGAAGGCTTCCCCTTAATAACTCCCCTTAGGTCTTCATAATCCTGTTGGATGAGGGAAGTACACTAAAATATAAAAAAGATACACACACACACACACACACACACACACACACACACACACACACACACACACACACACACACACACACACACACACACACACACACACACATGGGGGGGGGGGGATCATCTCCCTTATACTAATTTGTTCTCTTATAAAATGTATACCATGACTGCAAAGATTTCCATTAGTATTTTTTTTTTTTTTTTTCCTACAGAAAGTTTATTGGGTAAAGGTGGAGCCTGCACATGAAAGAGATAAGCATGTGCTAACAAACAAAACCACAATAACAACTGAATGCTGCTACCATAGGAAGCGATGAACTAACAAGCAAATAGCAGCTGAAAAGATTTTAACAAAAGATGGAGTGTAACTAGCTGAGGACCTCAATTGATGTCACTGCAATTGTATTCCATAAGACTGATTTGCCAAGAACATATTTCAGAAAGATGAACTGCAGTTCCTTGTGCAAACAAAATTAGAGAAATATATAAAATAAAAATAAAAAGTTTATCATCCAATCATTATTTTAGTAATTTGTTAAGGAGGTCTATATATTTATTCTCTCTGTAGAATCTACTGGTCCCCAAAATATTAATTTCCTCTATGTATTCTTTGTCTATTTTCATGCTCTTCATTATATTTATTTTCTCTACTCTTATTAGCAACTAAATCTCTGCTTACACACAGGAACTGTATCTTCGACTGCAAGTAACTGCCAGCATTTACAGTATTGCACTTGGAACAGTTTTCATTATGTGATTTCTCAACTTTTGATTTCTAAATTTATACTTCCTTTGTTACTTCAAACCACATAATGGTCATTCTTTTCATGAATCATATTACATCTTTAGCAATGATATGTACTACACAATGTATGGCAATTGTACACCAAGTACTATACAACAATTCTATGTCAAGATTTGAGACTTAAGTGAAGATTGACACATCATGTCTGAAATTATGAGGCAGTAGAATAACAGGCTGGGGAAAAACTTTTTATATTCTTTCTACAGAACACTCAAAGGCAATATAATTACAACCCTTTCACTTACTTGGACTGAAAATGGTGGTACATCTTCAGGGTATGATTCTACAGACAAAGTAAACATCACAGATATTCTCAAGTCTGGATGGTGGGTAGGACTTATTGTTACGGAAAATGCCACGGATAATTCACCTGTAAGAGAAGCGGTTTATTATTTCATTACATAATGGCTCATGAATTACACAAAATTATTACCATATAAATGGGCATCCTGCATCAGGACAATGCAACAACTTTAAACCACTTGACAAAGCTTAAACAATGCCTCTTATCAATACTCCAAATCTTTTGCAATATTTTTTATTCAGAGGTAGCTCAATGTGCTTTGCAGTATAGATAACACACAGGTATGCCTGGATACAAAATAAAAATTGGATACATTATACACTCTTATATGAAAATACTAAAAAAATGTAACAGCCACTGAGGAAAGAGAAAGAAAAAGGTTACAATTTTTCAAAAAGTAGGTGCCACTGCAAACAGGATACTTATACATATATAGAAAAAAATCACAACCTGCCATTTTCCATAAAAAAAATTATACTGCAAAATATAAAGGTCTTTTTATTGAATTATCTTTTATGGTCTCTTGGTAAACCTATCTATAGAGAATCTTCAGATGTACTTTGTTTAGCAAAAACTGCAATATTGTAAAAAGAAAGAAAAATAAAATATAAAGAAAAAGGAATATAATCAACAACAATACTATTCAACAGACTAAACTATTCATACAAAAGAAAAAGAAAAAGAAAAAGAAAGTATGGAAAAGAAAGACTATCAAAATGCAAAAAAATATACATATAGTAAATCAAAATGAAAAGAAACTATAAAGAGAAGAAAAATGAGGCTGAAATGGAGAAAAGAAAATGAGAAAAAACATCAAACTATTACAAAATATCAAAATGTAAGCCAACAGAAGACATCAGCCTCCCAGAAGAGTACATCAACTGACAAAAAAAAAATATATCAACATAAACTGACAAAAAAAAAAAATCAACTTCAACTGACAATCAAATATATCAACTAAAACTGACAAATACAATACTTTATAAATATCAACTAAAACTGACAGATACAATACTTTATAAATATCAACTTAAACTGACATATTTCTATGGAATCAGACCAGGCTAGACAAACACTAGTGCATACAATGCTTGGGTAGTGTCATGCTCAATGAGAAGCGCATGAGGACTCATCCTGGCGAATGCGACACCGACTCATGACATGATAAGACATCTTGTTATGACATATCATGTTACCTGTCATAAATGGGTGAACATCTGGACACTGGATATCTGTCTAACACCATCAGGCTGATTCTTTATGATTGTACTAAAGAAATGAAAGATGAGCTGGTATAAATATAAATCAATATTCAGTAGACAAAAAAAAAAAAATATTATACACAACATAATCAAATTAACTTGAAAATATGATTTACTGGTGTGCTGCAATGGAAGACAAATCAGAGTACGAAGAAGATTTATAGACCACTATCTCAAAGTATATATATCATATCGTAACCTTAATTAACTAGCTTAAAATCAATCTGAACAAATATACTATAGAAACCTGAAAAGTCTTAACTAATAAATATAAATCCATAAAT
>NC_061823.1:11342239-11352239 GCF_019202785.1 Penaeus chinensis | reverse complement strand
TCCCCCTGGCTCTGGATCCGGTGTCCCCCAGGGTCCTCCTCCCCCACTACCCCCTCGCAACCCCTCCATGTACTCCTCTCCATCACATGCTAGTCAGGGCACCAGCACCTTGTATGGCCAAGGACACTCAGGTGGGTTTGCCACTTCACTTGTTGGTCTATTTGGGCAGCTTGGTATTTTCGGGGGAGAGAATTGATGGGGCTTTTCTGTTTTTCTGTATCATTTTTGGATGGGGGTTACCTCAGGAATGAAGGGGTGTAATTAATAGTTTAAAGCATTAGTTCTCTACAAGTGTGTTAGTAATCAGACTGACATTTATATATACCAGTTGATGGTTGTTTAGACAAAGGTGATGAAATGGAACTTTCAGGTAAAAGATTATAATCTACAGCTGCATTACCTTATAGGAAGTTGTAAGATAATTTGCTTATACAGCAATGCACTGATATATTACAACATTTAGTGATTTTTATATGGATGTACATATTATCCCTTTGATTCCAGGATGGCAAATGCACATGCTTTTAGTTTATTAATTTTATTTATACATGTATATCCACAAGTGCATATGCACCAAGTAGTCAGTTGGTAGGCTAGATCAGATAGGAGTTGTAATTAACTCCTTAGCGACTTTGCCCAAGCAAAAACATATGTATACACAACAAAAGGTGGCTACCATGTTCTTCTAAGGATGTATGACCTGAAATTAATGTGATATATGAATAAAGCTGTCTTTAGGACCCATTTTTTGTTCCATAGAAAAAAATTATCTTTACTATTTATGGAAAAGAAAAATTAACAATGCAAAGGCAAATGGAATTAACCATGAAATATATATTTCCTGCTGATATACTTTGTTGTCACTTGTTAAAGCTTAATAACTACATATAAAACTCATATTTATAATGACGGTTAATATCTTTATCAAAAAGATTTATTCAACTCTGTTATTACTAGAAATATACATATATACTATATACACTGTTATGCAAGAAACTAATAGGAATTCTTTTCTAAATTTTCTAGCATTGTTTGGTGTACCCTTTATTCTCAACAAGAAATATGTGAACTCAGATGACAGTGCCATGGAAACACTCCCCGTAGTCAACAAAAAGAGTAGACAACAGATCGAAGACGAGGTGAGAGAAAAAGAGCTGATAATAGATGTCTTAAATATTATTCAGATTCACTGTGATTTTAGTAACGTATTTCACGTACATTTTCTTTATAAATGTATATAGTATTATCTTTGTGTGTATTGTTGTGTTGGTGGGCACATGCATCACATTTCCTTCGAGAGTTATTAAATGGAGTAAAGTAAGTAGAATTATTATGCATCATTTACTGGGAAGAGAAAGGATATCATCAACTTATGTCCTCACATCTTCAGCAGAAATGAGATGTCAGGTACAAGATTTCTGTCTGCCCTCCCTCAAAAGTTTGGTTTTACTCTTTTGTAGATTAGATTTTGATTTTAGATTATAACTATGGTTCAGGTGCCAGTTGAATTGTGGTGAAAAAGGATTAATAATATATGTACATTTTGTTTATTGGTAGTAGAAATATATGCATAGTTTTACTATTTCTTTGTTATCTTTAGCTTTAGGTTACTGTTTAACAGACAATGCAAAAAATTATTATCTGCTAAGGATAGCATTAAATGTCGACAGTTTTCACCATTACATAAAAACTGTAATACTGTATGCAAACTTCAAAACCAAAAAAGTAGTTGTATATTTGATTGCATTGGTGGACCTATGGGTAGATGTTCCCACTTTTGCCCATGCTTCAGATGACATTATGCAACTTCCAAACAATAACCTAGCATACCTTTTGGCAAACTACCTCACACTTTACTAACCATCAGCTCAATGTAAGTATTGTTTATGCTCTCTTAATAAGCTTTTATCTTCATGCTTACAAGAACCTTCAGTGCGATCTTCATCTTCTACAGCTGTGGACAGGCAAAACTGCATGATTTTTTTCTTAACTTCCACTTCTCACTGTCCCTCCTCTTGCTCTTCCCTTTCCCCATCCCCATTCCCATCCTTTTCTCCTGCCTACCCTTCCTCCTACTTCTCCTTCTCTTCCATCGCAACCTCCTCCTCCTCCTCCTCCTCCTCCTCCTCCTCCTCCTCCTCCTCCTCCTCCTCCTCCTCCTCCTCCTCCTCCTCCTCCTCCACCACCACCTTCCCTATCCACTTGCTACTCTTCCTCTCTCTATTTCACCTCCTCCTCCTCCTCCTACTTCTGTTCCAACTCCTCCTCCCTTTCTCCTTCTTCTCCTTCTCCTTCTCCTTCTCCTTCTTCATCTTCTTCAACTTCTTCATCTTCTTCATCTTCTCCTCCTCCTTGTTCTTCTTCTTCTTTTTCTTTTTCTTTTTCTTTTTCTTTTTCTTTTCTCCTTCTTCTTCTTCTTCTTCTTCTTCTTCTTCTTCTTCTTCTTCTTCTTCTTCTTCTTCTTCTTCTTCTTCTTCTTCTTCTTCTTCTTCTTCTTCTTCTTCTTCTTCTTCTTCTTCTTCTTCTTCTTCTTCTTCTTCTTCTTCTCTCCCTTCCTTCCTCTCCTCTCCTCTCCCTCTTCCTCTCCTCTCCTCTCCCTCTCCCTCTCCCTCCCTCTCTTCTCCCTCTCTCCTCTTCCTCTCCTCTCCCTCTCCCTCTCTCCTCTCCCTCTTCCTCTCCCTCTCTCCTCTCCCTCTCTCTCTTCTCTCCCTCTTCTCTCCTTCCCTCTCCCTCTCCTCTCTTCTCTCCCTCTTCTCTCCCTCTCCTCTCTCTCCTTCTCTTTTCCCTCTCCCTTCTCTCTTCTTCTTCTTCTCTCCTCTCCTCTCTCTTTCTTTCTTCTTCTTTCTTCTTCTCCCTCTCTTATTCTCCTTCTCTTCTTCTCCTCTTCTATCTCCTTCTCTTCTTCTCCTTCTTCTTCTTTGTCTTCTTCTTCGTCTTTTTCTTCTTCTTCGTCTTCTTTTTCCTCTTTGTCTTCTTCTTCTTCTTTGTTTTCTTCTTCTTCTTTGTCTTCTTCTTCTTCTTCTTCTTTGTCTTCTTCTTCTTCTTCTTCTTCTTCTTCTTTATCTTCTTCTTCTTCTTCTACTTCTTTATCTTCTTCTTCTTCTTCTTCTTCCTTATCTTCTCCTTCTTCTTCTTCTTCTTCTTCTTCTTCTTTGTCTTCTTCTTCGTCTTCTTCTTCATCTTCTTCTTCTTCTTTGTCTTCTTCTTCTTCTTTGTCTTCTTCTTCTTCTTCTTCTTCTTCTTCTTTATCTTCTTCTTTTTCTTCTTCGTCTTCTTTGTCTTCTTCGTCTTCTTCTTTTCTTTGCTTCTTCTTCTTTGTCTTCTTCTTCATCTTTGTCTTCTTTTTCTTCTTCTTCTTGTTTGTCTTCTTCTTCTTCTTTATCTTCTTCATCTTTGTCTTCTTCTTCTTCTTCTTTGTCTTCTTCTTCTTCTTCTTCTTCTTCTTCTTCTTTGTCTTCTTCATCTTCTTCTTTGTCTTCTTCGTCATCTTCTTCTTTGTCTTCTTCATCTTATTCTTCTTCTTTTTCTTCTTCTTCTTCTTTTTCTTCTTCTTCTTCTTCTTCTTCTTTGTCTTCTTCGTCATCTTCTTCTTTGTCTTCTCCTTCTTCTTCTTCTTTTTCTTCTTTTCCCTCTTCTTATTCTCCTTCTCCTTCTCCCTCTTCTTATTCTCCTTCTCCTTCTTCTTCTTTTTCTTCTTCTTCTTCTTCTTTGTGTTCTTCGTCTTCTTCTTCTTTGTCTTCTTCGTCTTCTTCTTCTTTGTCTTCTTTTACTTCTTCTTCTTCTTCTTTTCCCTCTTCTTCTTCTTCTCCCTTTTCTTCTTCTTCTTCTCCCTCATCTTTTTTCTTCATCTCCCTCTTCTTCTTCTTTTTCTTCTTCTTTGCCCTCTTCTCCTCCTCCTCCTCCTCTTCCTCCTCCTCCTCCTCCTCCTCCTCCTCCTCCTCCTCCTCCTCCTCCTCCTCCTCCTCCTCCTCCTCCTCCTCCTCTCCCCCTGCCACTCCCCCTCCTCCTCTTCCTCCTCCTCCTCCTCCTCCTCCTCCTCCTCCTCCTCCTCCTCCTCCTCTTCCTTCTCTTCCTCCTCCTCCTCCTCCTCCTCCTCCTCCTCCTCTGCCTCCTCCTCCTCCTCCTCCTCCTCCTCCTCCTCCTCCTCCTCCTCCTCTGCCTCCTCCTCCTCCTCCTCCTCCTCCTCTGCCTCCTCCTCCTCCTCCTCCTCCTCCTCCTCCTCCTCCTCCTCCTCCTCCTCCTCCTCCTCCTCCTCCTCTCCCCCTGCCACTCCTCCTCCTCCTCCTCCTCCTCCTCCTCCTCCTCCTCCTCCTCCTCCTCCTCCTCCTCCTCCTCCTCCTCCTCCTACTCTGCCTCCTCCTCCTCCTCCTTTTTCTCCTCCTTTTTTATAATTTACTTTTTTTGGCAAGAGATGTTAGTATGGTATATGTTTGAAATCATTATTGAGTTTAGTGCACATTCATTATTTTTTTTAACATCATGTCTAGTTGTAGTGGAATCATGGTCTAATGGCCAAGGGCAAATAATAATATATTGCAGACTTCTGTAATTTGCAATGAAACTTCAATTAAGATTATAATTTGGAAGTATGATCCCTCTGTTCTGTGTTATTTTCATAATGATTGGTGTGTTAGATTTGTTTAGTAAAATAAGTTGTTTATTTTCCAGTACTACTACAGCTTCACCCTTGAGCAAGACATTGTGCAGCGGCCATCGGCAACATGAGCAAGAATCGTTTCTGTGTCTTCGTCTTTATTTTTTTCTGTGAGCTTTTCCTCTGCTCTTTATCATACTGTGTGATCCAATATAGGGAAGGCTCATACATTTTATATGGTTTACTGTAATGTTTGTAATGTTTTAAAGGTACCTATCAGTGCTCATTATCTCTGAATCATCAAACTTGCATTCTGTTATTGTTAACAGTTATCAGATGTAATGCCATAGTTACTACCACCTTCACTCATTTTTTCTTGTGGTTGATATTGTAGACTTCTCCCAAAGCCCCTCTACCTTTCTTTCTCACCCTGTCAAAAGGAATATCACTGCCAGTCTCAAACCAGTTGGCAAGGGAGCCAAGATGCTTACATGGAGTTAAGCTTTTTCTTTTCTCTCTCCCTCTTTCATTTTAGAAAATTGGAGAGACAACTAAAGTAATGGATTAATTATAAGAATATTATAATATGCCAAAAATTATGAACACATCAATTAGAAATTACAATATATATATATATATATATATATATATACATATATATATATATATATATATATATATATAAAAATATATAAACACACACACACACACACACACACACACACACACACACACACACACACACACACACACACACACACACACACATACATACATACATACATACATACATACATACATACATACATACATACATACATACACACACATACACATACACATACACATACACATACATACATACATATACAGATATATACATATATGTATATATAAGTATATATATACACAAACATCCATACAAATTGTACTTATCTCCAGTTACGAAATGAGTTCCTGATCAGTTAGCAAATACAGCATGTCCCCATGTTATTAATACATTAATGATCCTTATAGTATAACAGTTTACAAACTGCTCCTTTTATAATCCATGCCTTTCATTGTAATGAAATGAATTATCTAAATTTTTGTTCTTGTGTTATTAATTGTAAGTTAATTTTTATATCTTTCTGTTTAATAATTTTGATGATTATGTGCTAGATTTTAGATAGTATTTTAACATACTGTGTTGATTGCTGGTAACAGTATCTTGTTAATAAAAAAAAAAGACTTTCTGTAACACTTGGAGCGTAAGTAAAGGAAAGTGAGTAAAGGGACTTTAAAGGCTACAGACTGTTGTTTCTTTCAACTTCAAATAACTGTTCGAGGAAAAGATGGACTGTCTGAGAATATTTTTTTTTATCCATAATTATATACTTATTCTCAGGTATTTTTTTTGTTTTTTTCTTTCTTTATTCTTTTTAGTGTTTTGGTGTTTAACTGCTGAGAAATCATCCCAAAATTCAAGATTGTTTACAGATGATACTTGAATATTTCCTTGTATTCATTGTTATTGTGAAGATTCACCATCAAGAGGATGCACACACTGATCAAGGGTCATTATTTATTGCTATTTTTGACCAATTGTATTAGCCTCATGCTCGCTTTAAATACCCCTTGTTTAATAACTGGAGTCTTTGTCCTTGTAGTAATCAGTTTTGATCCCCCACAAGAGTTTGTAAGACAGGCAGCATATCTTGAGATTTTCATATTTTATAAGCAATTATGTTTCCTTTATTGATTTACTGTTGACATACCTTGTCATGGCAAAACACATGAAGTAAGAGTCAAGTCAGTGTTTTCTTTGCAAAGCATTGATTATAGAATGAAATCCTCACCTTGTATAAATAATGACAGGTAATTTTACTTTTGACTGCAGCTGTATACCCACTCATTTTCTCTCATTTTCTTTAACTTCAATATTGAAACTTTGAAATGCCATACAATCCAGTGTTCCTCCAATCTTGGAATAAATTAGATAGGTAATCTTAAAGTATTGCTTAGCATAGTATATTTTATACATGCTGTTATCCATTTTTAAACTATCTATAAGGTATATAAGGTATATCAAGCAATTTTGTGCCTCTGGTAAGTTGAAATAGTATGTACAGTACATTCAAAATGAAGCATCAGTGACACATCAAAGGCTCAGAATTGCTTTCCCAGTGACAGAATTCTCCCATCATGACCTCAATATATCCAACCCTCGTTGAGATACACAGTCCCAACCTTTTACTCTTGTACAGGTTTCCTGTTTTATTTAACATAATCAAAAGTTATGAAAAACTGAAAACTCAAATTTGGTCCGTATTGCAAGCATATTTTTTTTTCTTCTGTTACTGCAAATCTGGATGTAGTATTGGGATGCCAAAACCTAGTGCTTGCTAAAGGAATTATAAGGAACTTGTATGAACACAAACAGCTTACATAACTGTACAATCTAAAATACATATAAAGGCTTTTAATATTTGTACTAATTGTCAATTGAAAGAATGCCTGAGGAAGTACAAGTTGGTCAAGAAAAAGACTAGAAGCAGATTATAATGTATTATGTTAATTTGTCATTATTGGACAGGTGCTGTCTTCTGTGTGGAAATTCTTCTGTTATTTTATTCATGAATATTTTATTTTAGTGAAATATTCTTGAAAATCTTTAGTTTGCCTTCATGTTGGCAAATTATTTTGCTAGTGCAATTGCTATTACTTATATTATTGCAGAGTAATTGAATGATGATAATGTTCAAATTTACATTCTGTATGCTTAAAATATCTAAAATGGGATTAGGTGCTTCATTTTTAGAATATGGTGATATGACAATATGCAAATGGCAATACAAATGGACTTTTGTGTCAAATGCTGAGTTCAGGCTAGTCTTACTAATTTACTCAGAATGATGGCATCAGGCAAATGCAGCAATGAATCTTTATCATTACCATAGTAGAAGCTGGGTAATACCTACTTGTCATTTTATGTTGTCTTGTTTATTTCCTTTCCTTCCCACATATACCAAGCAAGTAATTGATGAAAGTAAGTGCAAATATATGTTGATGAAAATATTCTAATGTGGGTATTTTGTTTGTATTATGGGTGTAACATAGTATGTTAGTATAAAATTTATGTCTGATGTTTATTATGCTAATTATTATTTTTATTTTATTTTTATTTTTTTGTAAAATGCTGTAAACTAGCACACAGATAATCAGATTATGGTGAGGTAGACTTATATATATACACTACATCACTGATTGTGAATCTTGCATTATGTTGAAGGATCCTGTGTATTGTAGGACCCACATTGCCTTTGTTACTCAGTTAGAAATTCAGTTTAACATTGGGTTTGTGTTTAATGTTGTTTGTAATATGCTGACATTTGCATTGGTGATTGAAAAGGTTGGCAAGGTAATGAGTAATTTAATCCGCAGGATATCAGGGTGTTTAGGTCACATTCTGTATGATCCAAGCTACTAGTAATGGCAGTCAGATATGAAATGTACATAAACTGTTACAATCCCTGAGAACCAGTACCTAAGTTTTGTATCCTAATCTTAGGCAGTATGTCCTAGAATATATTGGTAATATACTTTGGCAGCATTTTATTTGAAACATGAGTTTGGTTTTCCTGTACTCTACTTACAAGTGCTTTAGGTTCTGAGTGCCCAAGTGTGTAACCTCTGCCCTTGATTTGCAGTTGTATAGTGTAATGCATATATTTACCTAGGAAACAGTGTGTCAGTTTCACCTTTCAGATTCGAATGTGATAGTCTTTTAAGTTTTATGAATGTCTAGGATTACAGTTATACCAAATTTAGTTTTCACATGTATTTGTGACCAGTTTAAACTATTAATTTAACTTCATAAATGTAAGTTGAGTCTCAGTCATTTTAGCTAAAGTCAGATTTAATTTTCATATTTATGAAGTGCATTGCTTTGATTATGTAAGCCAGTCATATTGATTTAAGAAAATTCTAATTATTATTACTGTTATTTATGTGGGATTTCTTTCTGCAGTAAAAAAATGTTAAAAATATTAATATATGGATACTTCACCCATGTACATGTGTTGAAGATGGCATATCCTTTGTTGGATGATATGACTTAAGATGATTTTTTGAAGTAGGTAACTTTACTACAGTATTGTAAACCCAGTGTACATAAAATGTAAATAAAAACCTCATATGATATGTGATGTTTCCTTAACACGTGAAGGAGAAAAAAATTAAATGTTTTCCAAAAACATTGGCATATTATTGTAATAAATATGCCAGTTAATAATACTCAAATTCTGGGATACAGGCTTATAGTTCATCAGAGACTATTCACTGCCTGGGAAAGGTGGGTACCATCAGTACAAAGCAATAAATATACTAAACATCCGCACTATGGGATGGTGTAGCAATGAAAAGGGTAAAGGGTAGGGGTTGATAATTAAATGTGCTACACATCAAAAGTCGTACAGTAATTTAAAATAATATGGTTTTGAAAAGGGGGGGGGAAGTTAAAGGCAATTAGATCAAAGAGCAGTTTCAGGAGGGGGAGGATCCAGAGAAGGGCACTGTTGTGACAAAAGGGAGTCGTGTATACATAATTGGGCGGAAGGGATAACGAGGATGGAAGAGTAGGGGGTGCACATGAAGCACAGGGGGATGAGGTGTGTTGGGAAGGAGTGGGAGGAAGGGTTGGAGGAGGATGGATATTGGCAGTCACTGTGTGTAGAAGGAATGGGAACAGAGTTGGAGAATGGATGAGGGATAGATAAGTTTTCTTATGAAGGGGAGAAAAGGAGACATGTTTGAGGGGTAGAGGGAAAGGCAGATGTAGAAAAGAGTATGGTAGATGATGGGGTGGAACATTTAGATTGTCTGATGTGATGGGTAAAGCAAGGAAGAGGAGGGGTAGGCACTGGGAAAGTAGAGATTGGAGTGTAGATTTAAAAGGGCAAAAGAATTTGACTGAAAGAGGTGGTGGTAGAAGTGGAAACATAAGGAGGAAGCAATTCTGGGAGAGATGTAGAATTTTCTTGGGAAGAAGGAAGACAGGATTGGAATAAGTTATGAGAAAAACCTTGTCAGTGTGCTTCATGCCTGGCCTCACATAAATTGAGGCCAAATTTCAATCTGAGGACTGCTATCTCAACTCAAACTTGTAGGTAAGACAGCCTCTATAAAATTGGCACACGTGTGATTGTGCAGGGCAGTTTGAGTGATTAATGCCAGGTTGGGGAACAGACGGCAGCAAACTGTAGAGCGACAGTGCTTAGCAGGGTGGCCAAAATGCCAACATCTGACATCCGACACTGACAGGGGAAGGGTTACTATGGTTGGACAGGACAGGACTCTCATCCAATATAAACTTCATGGGGGAGGTCATGTCTATGGAAGGTAATCTTATCAATATTGCTCTAGGCC
>NC_061823.1:11332239-11334739 GCF_019202785.1 Penaeus chinensis | reverse complement strand
AAAGAAAAAGGAGAAGGAGAAAAAGAAGAAAAGAAGAAAAGAAAAGAAGAGGAAAAAAGAAGAAAAGAAGAAAAGAAGAAAAGAAGAAAAGAAAAGAAGAAAAAGAAAAAAGAAGAAAAGAAAAGAAGAAGAAAAGAAGAATGTAAAAGCAGAAAAAGAAAGTCTGAATGATAAACAGACTGATGGATAATAAATGCCAATATTACACAACTATTGGGAAAACTATCAAAGCAAAACATGTGAATATGTAAATTTTTAAACTTAACACAGTAATTATAGGAGTTACCACGCAGGGATAAAGTTTACTCTACTTCCTATGATCTACCCAAATAATGTACATTTTTGGATTGTCCAGGAAGTAACATGTATACATAGAAATGATTCAAGATCTTTCACATGAATATTTTTTTTTCAAATCCTTATTTCTATTGCATTATTACATCATGCATAATAATGATTCAAAAAGGAACATTTACAGAATCTTGACCATTCATTCATACTGTTGAATACATAAAATAATAGCAATACTCTTCACTATTACCTCTCCTCTATAAACTCCTCATAATACCAATTCTAATACTACTTTGTAAAAACTGCTAGCTTCCTCTCTACCTCCTAGCCATTTCTTAGATAATATAATTGGTTTGATGAATATAGTCAATAATTCATATAAAAAGGGTCATTGATACTGAAAAGGCTGTAAAACACAGGGCTAATATAGTGAACTCTTACCATTACAGAAACTAGAGGCTTGAAGAGAGTGTCCAAAGGCCACCTGTAGAAGCGACGAATGGGGTTGTAACGAGCTTCATAAAACCCTGGCACTGTGCGAGGTTCATTTGGAGACAGAATCTGTTCAAAGAGAGAAGCAGAGAGATTTCACATTACTTGTGAAAAACAAAATCCTGTGAAGTTCAAGATGGATAATTTGTGGGAAGGAAAGAGAAGCTACAAACATACAGATAGGAGAGAAAATTAATAGAAAAGAAGAGTAAATTATTTTATAGGAATACAAAAATCCTCTTGCAACAATTGGTGAAAGTTTTGCAAAGTACAATGGTTTGATTATGAATGTACTTCGTAAATACTGAAAGTTATCTATCAGGATAACAGATACTTTGAAGTTAAATGTTCCTGAGTCTCATATCATCAATCAAGAACCCTTTGCTTTAAAACCACATAGGACATATGTGGACATGAGGTACAATATCATGACAGACCACTGAATACTACTTAAGAATCTATCTGAAGTTTTGACTTGAAAAAATCTCATCCTGCAAAATAGTGGACTGCAATTATCTCTCTAGTAATCCACAGTTATATGGTTAAAGACAAGAGTGCACAATTGCTAGCTTCAGCCCATGATGTGGGAAGTATAATCACTGAGACCCAGTCAGTGGGCATAAATACTGTATAACAAAGACTTAATCAGATCTGAACTGAAATAATAATACTGACCTGATCTTTTAACCACTGTTTGCGATAAACCCTATCAGCATCTGTCATGCCTGCTATACGTGTCCTTTCATTCTTGAAGGGTCCCTCAATGGGGAAAGCCTTCACTCCGCCAGTGTCTGCAAACCAAAATGATAATGAAATAAAAACTAAAATACAAGTAAAACATAATATAAAACATAAATAAGGGAAGAAAACATAATATTAGCCATAGTATCATATATAAAAAATGTATATCAAATGTATAGACACAAGTGGATATATACAATAGGGATGTACAATACAGGCACCCTAACACTAAAAACTGAGATAAAACTGCAAGATGATGATGACGATGAAGATGAAGATGAAGATGGAAAAAGAAGAAAAAAAAGAAAGAAAGAAAACTTGAACTTAAGTATTCAAATGTCTCCCACATGTACACTCAGGTACAGGAATTCATATCAATACTGCTTCTTGTAAAGTGACCTGATAATGTTGTGTGAGTGAGAAGTTGGAAAGTACATGGAACAACATAGTAAAGTGAACTGATATGCAATATGGTTGGCCATGAATATAATATCTATATTGCTCTTGCAGCTATTTCAGGTATGATATTTTGCAAAACTGATAACTATCATCAAAAATGAAAAAACAATGAATACATATATATAAATATATATATATATATATATATATATATATATATATATATATATATATATATATATATTACTTATTGTTGTTAAGAAACATTTGCTGTATAGCAGTTGCTATCATCATGTAATAATTATATTAGTGAGTCCACTCAGCATAGATTAAACCACCATAATCAACAAAATGTTACAGTTTGAATTAGGCACTTATCATGGACAGATAGAATGTAATGTTCATGAAGAAATACTGTTAACTGGAGGATCATGACATCACTGAAATTGTGGATCATATGGAAAGGCTGCTGTAAAACATTTAATGTTCTTCATTCACTAGCTGTCAGAGCAAATTGCAACATATAAGGAAATCAACATGAAGTGGCTTTCTGTTGATACAGGGCCAGCTGAATCCT
>NC_061823.1:11317239-11327239 GCF_019202785.1 Penaeus chinensis | reverse complement strand
GTCATACAGTACTGTTATATATTCATTCTTTAAGTCTAATAACAGGTCAACCATTAGAAAGTGTATGTGGAGACACTAGTATACAAAAATCAAAAAGTGAATGTTGGGACTATTGCTACCACACCAAGAAATTCTACTGTAAATCTTTTGCAGTTAGGGTCTGTTCAGTCTCTTCTTCTTCACTATCACTCACTGAAGTTGGTTTCTTCTTTTTGTTATTTGCAGCTGCTTGAACTGGTTTCTTTGGACTACTTGACTCCATGGACTCCTCTTCTTCCTCTTCTTCGGAATCATACATACGGTCTTCTATTTTGGGGCCCTCTTCTTCCATAGGTTCCTCAGGGACGACAAACTCCCCTCTTATCTCATTTTCAATTAACTCATCAATTTTCTTTCTTCTATATGAAGTATCTGATACAAGACAATTTGTATATCCAGCTGGTTTAATGACAGATTTTCTTTTCATCACATCATCATCCACCACCCTAGCAACCATCTCAGCTGATGCCTTGGCCTTTAAGAAAGCATTCTGAATGCAGTTCATGATTTCACGTTTTTGAAGTGCAACTCTACCGGGGAACATCATGGATGTAATCTCTCCATGTGGGTTGAGGCCTACAATTAGTTTGCCAGACATCACCTGTTAAAATAACAAACAAACATTTTTAGTTGTTTTTTGTCACATCCTATCAATCTCAACATGGTTATGGTAGTTTATCTCTGAATGCACCTGTAAAAACTAATGAGCTTTGAAGTTTGCCTTTGGGTTATGCATTTCTATTACGGTTATTTTTGCAATTTATAACAAAAATACCCATGAAAAGCTATATGCCGATTACATTTTATGCAACAGGCATATGTTTTGGCATATATGCTTTTGTTACCGGAAAGGAGGTAACAGTATTACCTTACAAGCATGACTTCTTGAGACTGATCCAAGCTCTCAACAGTAATGTCATATGTAATGAGAACTTTACTTGAGGTACCTATAACATTACTTCTGGTGTATATAAATTCAAATGTGGCATCTATGCAAACTAAAATCACATACAGTAAGTACCAATTAAAAGTAAGACTTACTCTCTCTTCCAAATCTGAAGGGTCCATTAGCATATGGCATTTCTCATCCACCATAAAGAAGGCATAAGTCAGGCAGACAGGAACTTTCTTCATGAAGGTTGGTATGGGTTCTCGTTCCTCCAGGGTGTGGATTGTTACTCGGCCATCCTCTTCCACAGTAACATCTGGTCTGTGGAAGTGGCGAAGGGCTGCTACGCTAGCAAGATTGCAAGCATCTCCAAGATTTCCTGCATGGTTGAGGACCTTTTGAGGTGTGGGGAAAAATGTAATATTAGAAAACTTGAATAGGGATATGAGAGCAGGTGGAGGTATTGCAACATTTTTAAAAATGGAGATAAATATAAGTAAACATGAAAAAGCAAAGAGCAGTTATATTTCCTTAAGCTTATGAAATTAACTGAAATCTTTTCAAGGCCAAGCAATGACTTTTGTAACTGGTGTTTCTCTGCATATATATTATAATTTGTATCAACATAAAATGGAAACACTCTTCAAATGCATTGCATGACATATACCAAAAGACTCAACATCTTTGAGTTTAATATTTCGACAAATCAATATATTGTTGAGAAACATAAAAGACATTGAGAGACCACACAAAAAAAATTATATCTTATTTTGGTTTAACCCAATGTCTGTGGGTTTTGTACTGACCCCTTTAGATTTTTGTGAGTTTTGTTACATACAGATGGCTCCACATATACTCAGCCACCAAGGAGTCTATCAGTTGGCCCTAGTGACCATGCCTGATTTCCCCATTCCTTGAATTTGCAGGAAAATGTCTTTTTCTTTCTAATACTATTAATACTGACATTGTTATAATTCTCATTGATATTATGATTATTAAATTGTTATTAAAATATCAATAACATCAGACAATAAAATAATAGATATGAAACTTTCAAAAAAATCAAGGAAAAGGGTAAACAGGTGTGATAGGTAAGACTAATAGCTGACTCCTTGGTGACTAGGCATTTGCAGAGCCATCTATGTGTAAAGACAATAGATAAACTTTTATTACAGTGGCCATGGCATTGTAGTCTTACCACCCACACTAATTGGGTTAAGGATATTATCTTTACTGTAACTTTTTCTTTTTCCTCCCTTGATTATCTTTGACTGCATGATTTGCTGATTAATACTCTTACCTCCTTTCCATTAGTGTGAAGAATCTATTTATACATTAAATAAAACAGTAGCTACACTATCCCCTCTGCTTCTAAAACAGTTATATATAAACTAACTTAAATATATTCCATTTATTTACATGAATATCCTAAAAGCATTACAAATTAAACCAAAACCTAGAGTAAAAGAGTAAAAACATGCTTACAGTGACATCAACCCTCAGCTGCCAAACACTCTCCTCTGCCAAGATACACAATGATTCAAGGTCAAGGCAACGAGACTCCTTGATATTACGATCCAAGATTTGCTGCAGCTCTTCAACCAGATCGTTTCCTCTTCCTTGTTCAAAGTGCGGTGCTGCCATGGGTGACAAATGGACAGAAATCGAAATTTTGCCTTCACTTGGTCTTGACGGTCTGGGTTCAACTACTTCACATGTTACCTAAAAAGAGATATTGGTCAGGGAAACATTTAGTGAATGTAACCTGTGGAAAAGAAAGAAAGAAAGAAAGAAAGAAAGAAGAAGAAAAAGAAACAATGGTATTCCAAAAATTCATTAATCTTTCTGTAATATTATTTTAAAATATACTCAGCACTGAAACACAAGAAAATAATACTAGGTAATGATACTAATAACAAAAGATGTGAACTCTACAATGCAGTAAGTCATATAGAAAAGGCTAAAGACATACCTGTGCTAAAACCCGTGTTAGTCCTAGTGTTACTGTGCAGGATCCAAAATCTTTGCCGAAACTGATATTTATATCACGCACTTCCAGAAATTCTCTGTTATCATGCCTCAGCCCTTTCTGGATAGCTGTTATTACTGAATTACGCTCACATGAGCTCAGAGGTGTCTCCTTCATTTTTACCTGAAAAACAAAAGTTTCAGAATGGCAATACAGTTTAAAATATATTGTTCTTAAAGACATACAAAACAAGCTGTATTCAGTATTTATAAAAAAAATTACCAAGATCTATGATGAGAAAAACAGTCCAAGTAATATTCCTTAAAGGCATTTGATAAATAAGTTGGCACGGGTTCCATGCCAACCACTGACATTTCTCTAGCTAGATGAAACACTCTAGCCTATATGTTGATAAACCTGGTGGTTGGAAAGGTGGTTTTGAAATGAAGATACCCATAATGAAAGTACTCAGGGTCTGAAGATTCTGGGCTAAGAAAAGTCTTTTTCATATATTTAATAGTTCTACAGCTCAAAGAATAATTTTTCCATCTGCTTACAAACTTTCAATACCTACCATATTTCATTCTCATTCATAATATCCTTGATAATGATTAAGAGGAAGAAGTAAGTAAATAAGGAAAGAAGATCTAGTTTTACTTGTAACAAAACTGCTAGAGCATTATTTTGTTTCGTAAAGAGTAAAACATAAATGACGCAAAATACATTAACAGTAAACACATTAAATACATTTTGTCAAATACATATGAAAGTGAGAATGACACAAGAATATAACAGCAGGTCATATGAAAGCACATGGCAAATCATTGTCACCATTTCACTGTGTTAACAGGAAAATTGCATGGATTAATGATTAGTGGCTAAATAAACCACTATCAGCTTTTTATATTAATCCTGTGCTCTCTATTACAAGACAAGGCCTCTATCTGACCCCTTACTATAATTCAATATGCAATATTTTATACTGCAATATAGTGGATTTTCATAATTTCAGCCATGTCATAGTATATGCTTTACCTGCAAAATGTGTAAGTGCAAATGTACGTTTCTATCATTATCTAAGGTATAATGTATTGTTTCACTTGGACATATTTTTTTATTATTGTAATCCACAATTTTCTCAGAAGTCTAATGTTTAATTTTCCTCTTGGCTATTGTGGTTACAGGTTCCTAGGATGGGAGAGGAGGTGAAAGCCATTCCATGATATGCCAACACTTTTACTTGGATCTTACAAACAGAAGATGTACACGTAGTTATGACAGACTGATGATTAGGCCTGTAACATGCATTAACTGGGGAGATAGAGTAGGCTCAAGAAGCTATTGAAATGCACACCCAAGATGTTTTTGTATCTGGCTGATTATTATTATTATTATTATTATCATTATTATTATTATTATCATTATTATTATTATTATTATTATTATTATTATTATTATTATCATTATTATTATTATTATTATCATTATTATTATTATTATTATCATTATTATTATTATTATTATCATTATTATTATTATTATCATTATTATTATTATTATTATTATTATTATCATTATTATTATTATTATTATTATCATTATTATTATTATTATTATCATTATTATTATTATTATCATTATTATTATTATTATCATTATTATTATTATTATCATTATTATTATTATTATTATCATTATTATTATTATTATTATTATTATCATTATTATTATTATTATCATTATTATTATTATTATTATTATCATTATTATTATTATTATTATCATTATTATTATTATTATCATTATTATTATTATTATTATCATTATTATTATTATTATCATTATTATTATTATTATCATTATTATTATTATTATCATTATTATTATTATTATTATTATTATCATTATTATTATTATTATCATTATTATTATTATTATTATTATCATTATTATTATTATTATTATCATTATTATTATTATTATCATTATTATTATTATTATCATTATTATTATTATTATCATTATTATTATTATTATCATTATTATTATTATTATTATTATTATTATTATTATTATTATTATTATTATTATTATCATTATTATTATTATTATCATTATTATTATTATTATTATCATTATTATTATTATTATCATTATTATTATTATTATCATTATTATTATTATTATCATTATTATTATTATTATCATTATTATTATTATTATCATTATTATTATTATTATTATCATTATTATTATTATTATCATTATTATTATTATTATCATTATTATTATTATTATCATTATTATTATTATTATTATTATCATTATTATTATTATTATTATTATTATTATTATCATTATTATTATTATTATTATCATTATTATTATTATTATTATTATTATCATTATTATTATTATTATCATTATTATTATTATTATTATTATTATTATCATTATTATTATTATTATCATTATTATTATTATTATCATTATTATTATTATTATCATTATTATTATTATTATCATTATTATTATTATTATTATTATTATTATCATTATTATTATTATTATTATTATCATTATTATTATTATTATTATCATTATTATTATTATTATCATTATTATTATTATTATTATCATTATTATTATTATTATCATTATTATTATTATTATCATTATTATTATTATTATTATCATTATTATTATTATTATCATTATTATTATTATTATCATTATTATTATTATTATCATTATTATTATTATTATCATTATTATTATTATTATTATTATCATTATTATTATTATTATTATTATTATCATTATTATTATTATTATCATTATTATTATTATTATCATTATTATTATTATTATCATTATTATTATTATTATTATCATTATTATTATTATTATTATCATTATTATTATTATTATCATTATTATTATTATTATTATTATTATTATCATTATTATTATTATTATCATTATTATTATTATTATCATTATTATTATTATTATTATTATCATTATTATTATTATTATCATTATTATTATTATTATCATTATTATTATTATTATTATCATTATTATTATTATTATTATCATTATTATTATTATTATCATTATTATTATTATTATCATTATTATTATTATTATTATTATTATCATTATTATTATTATTATTATCATTATTATTATTATTATTATTATTATTATCATTATTATTATTATTATCATCATTATTATTATTATTATTATTATTATCATTATTATTATTATTATCATTATTATTATTATTATCATTATTATTATTATTATTATCATTATTATTATTATTATTATTATTATCATTATTATTATTATTATTATTATTATTATCATTATTATTATTATTATTATTATCATTATTATTATTATTATTATCATTATTATTATTATTATCATTATTATTATTATTATTATTATTATCATTATTATTATTATTATTATCATTATTATTATTATTATCATTATTATTATTATTATCATTATTATTATTATTATCATTATTATTATTATTATTATCATTATTATTATTATTATTATTATCATTATTATTATTATTATTATTATCATTATTATTATTATTATTATTATCATTATTATTATTATTATCATTATTATTATTATTATGCTCATTTTTATTTCTATTATTATTATCATCATTTCCATTATTATCATTATTACTAATATCATTATTATAATCATCATTACCATTGCTATCAAATATTATCGTTATGATGATGATGATGATGATGATGATGATGATGATGATGATGATGATGATGATGATGATGATGATGATGATGATGATGATGATGATGATGATGATGATGATGATGATGATGATGATGATGATGATGATGATGATGATGATGATGATGATGATGATGATGATGATGATGATGATGATGATGATGATGATGATGATGATGATGATGATGATGATGATGATGATGATGATGATGATGATGATGATGATGATGATGATGATGATGATGATGATGATGATGATGATGATGATGATGATGATGATGATGATGATGATGATGATGATGATGATGATGATGATGATGATGATGATGATGATGATGATGATGATGATGATGATGATGATGATGATGATGATGATGATGATGATGATGATGATGATGATGATGATGATGATGATGATGATGATGATGATGATGATGATGATGATGATGATGATGATGATGATGATGATGATGATGATGATGATGATGATGATGATGATGATGATGATGATGATGATGATGATGATGATGATGATGATGATGATGATGATGATGATGATGATGATGATGATGATGATGATGATGATGATGATGATGATGATGATGATGATGATGATGATGATGATGATGATGATGATGATGATGATGATGATGATGATGATGATGATGATGATGATGATGATGATGATGATGATGATGATGATGATGATGATGATGATGATGATGATGATGATGATGATGATGATGATGATGATGATGATGATGATGATGATGATGATGATGATGATGATGATGATGATGATGATGATGATGATGATGATGATGATGATGATGATGATGATGATGATGATGATGATGATGATGATGATGATGATGATGATGATGATGATGATGATGATGATGATGATGATGATGATGATGATGATGATGATGATGATGATGATGATGATGATGATGATGATGATGATGATGATGATGATGATGATGATGATGATGATGATGATGATGATGATGATGATGATGATGATGATGATGATGATGATGATGATGATGATGATGATGATGATGATGATGATGATGATGATGATGATGATGATGATGATGATGATGATGATGATGATGATGATGATGATGATGATGATGATGATGATGATGATGATGATGATGATGATGATGATGATGATGATGATGATGATGATGATGATGATGATGATGATGATGATGATGATGATGATGATGATGATGATGATGATGATGATGATGATGATGATGATGATGATGATGATGATGATGATGATGATGATGATGATGATGATGATGATGATGATGATGATGATGATGATGATGATGATGATGATGATGATGATGATGATGATGATGATGATGATGATGATGATGATGATGATGATGATGATGATGATGATGATGATGATGATGATGATGATGATGATGATGATGATGATGATGATGATGATGATGATGATGATGATGATGATGATGATGATGATGATGATGATGATGATGATGATGATGATGATGATGATGATGATGATGATGATGATGATGATGATGATGATGATGATGATGATGATGATGATGATGATGATGATGATGATGATGATGATGATGATGATGATGATGATGATGATGATGATGATGATGATGATGATGATGATGATGATGATGATGATGATGATGATGATGATGATGATGATGATGATGATGATGATGATGATGATGATGATGATGATGATGATGATGATGATGATGATGATGATGATGATGATGATGATGATGATGATGATGATGATGATGATGATGATGATGATGATGATGATGATGATGATGATGATGATGATGATGATGATGATGATGATGATGATGATGATGATGATGATGATGATGATGATGATGATGATGATGATGATGATGATGATGATGATGATGATGATGATGATGATGATGATGATGATGATGATGATGATGATGATGATGATGATGATGATGATGATGATGATGATGATGATGATGATGATGATGATGATGATGATGATGATGATGATGATGATGATGATGATGATGATGATGATGATGATGATGATGATGATGATGATGATGATGATGATGATGATGATGATGATGATGATGATGATGATGATGATGATGATGATGATGATGATGATGATGATGATGATGATGATGATGATGATGATGATGATGATGATGATGATGATGATGATGATGATGATGATGATGATGATGATGATGATGATGATGATGATGATGATGATGATGATGATGATGATGATGATGATGATGATGATGATGATGATGATGATGATGATGATGATGATGATGATGATGATGATGATGATGATGATGATGATGATGATGATGATGATGATGATGATGATGATGATGATGATGATGATGATGATGATGATGATGATGATGATGATGATGATGATGATGATGATGATGATGATGATGATGATGATGATGATGATGATGATGATGATGATGATGATGATGATGATGATGATGATGATGATGATGATGATGATGATGATGATGATGATGATGATGATGATGATGATGATGATGATGATGATGATGATGATGATGATGATGATGATGATGATGATGATGATGATGATGATGATGATGATGATGATGATGATGATGATGATGATGATGATGATGATGATGATGATGATGATGATGATGATGATGATGATGATGATGATGATGATGATGATGATGATGATGATGATGATGATGATGATGATGATGATGATGATGATGATGATGATGATGATGATGATGATGATGATGATGATGATGATGATGATGATGATGATGATGATGATGATGATGATGATGATGATGATGATGATGATGATGATGATGATGATGATGATGATGATGATGATGATGATGATGATGATGATGATGATGATGATGATGATGATGATGATGATGATGATGATGATGATGATGATGATGATGATGATGATGATGATGATGATGATGATGATGATGATGATGATGATGATGATGATGATGATGATGATGATGATGATGATGATGATGATGATGATGATGATGATGATGATGATGATGATGATGATGATGATGATGATGATGATGATGATGATGATGATGATGATGATGATGATGATGATGATGATGATGATGATGATGATGATGATGATGATGATGATGATGATGATGATGATGATGATGATGATGATGATGATGATGATGATGATGATGATGATGATGATGATGATGATGATGATGATGATGATG
>NC_061823.1:11299739-11304739 GCF_019202785.1 Penaeus chinensis | reverse complement strand
AGGATGGGTTATGGCGTGAAGGACGGAGATGACTTTGTATTTATGTATGTGTGGTATTCCATCGTGTAAATAGAAACCCTCTCATGCGCCAGAAAAGATTTCAGTTGTTGGGAGAAGCACCGTTCTCTCAGCTTACTTTCCCCTGGGGCTTCGCTTTCCCTTGAAGTGACCTGCAATGATTCTTCTGTGCCATGACTAAACAAGTCTTTTTTTATATTTCATGTAAAAAAAGAAGAAAAAAAAAAAAATCCCGTTATAACTTTGCTTTCAGTTAAAAAAGAAGAGTTACGATGCCCGTTTCAAAAAGCCTTTCAACGCAGCAGAATGTAAAATGCAACAGTGATCATGACGGCCGGCATAGCATTCGATTAAACATGACATTTCTTCTTTCATAATCACTGCTTTCTCCCCTGAGCCTCCTGAAGTCCCCCACCACCACGAAAAAAAACTTTCCCTCATGGGTACTGCCTGACTTTCCCCTGTGACGACCTAGTCTGACCCGTTCTTTCACTTTCCCATATATGGTGAATGTCGATCTGCAGGGGAGGACGATAGGAAAGGTTAAGGCAGTCATTACAAAGGCAAGATATTTCGCTTAGCAAGATATATTGATTAGTAAGTCTATCAATAACGCACACTAATTAATACGTCTTTATCACTAATATATATTGGTACGTATCGTGACTAGAGTTATAAATACGAGTGCATCAGAAAGCTAAGCATAGTTATTGATGACTGTTCCGGTGATTAGTGTTCACCTTCCAATACGTGAGCGGAGCACGAGCTATCTACACATCCTTCTGATACTCACACAGCTAATGGAACGTGAAAGGAAACAATATAAAACGTGTTAGAGAGTCCTCGTGCCCTCACTGCAGCCAGACAGACAATGAAGGTTGATGTCACGTCACACTGTCATGGTTGTCACGGTCACGGCGAATATCGTGGCTTTGAAACTACGGTGTGAACAATAAACTATTGGGAAGTCGTGGCAGACAAAACCTTTTATTGGCGTTCACTCACAGGAAATGGATAATGTATCACGCAAGAAGTTTATCATTATGAAGACGCTTAATATCTTATTGCCCAGACGAACTAGGACGGCATATGAGTCTGTGACCAAGAAATCATACTGAGTATCCTGTTGTTACTTTCACTACCGCATTTCGTGAGATAAATAATGATAATGATAATAGGTACATGCTGATCCCACAATGGAGAAAGGACTGATAACTGGCACCGTTATGGCGCGTTGCTCTAGGCAAGCCTACAGGTTAATGCCCTTTTTTCACAACCCAAGTATTAAGTACCAAATTGGACTCATTTCTTATTATGGCCTTTGAGATATTAAACATGACCTAAGCAGGTTCGCCTACCGCCCCTGCTGCCCCTGGTGATGCTTACTGTTCATGAGGTTACAAAGATCATATCATTTTCAGGACGTAATCTCTGTGTGTTTTACTTTGGTTAAGTATAATGCCTCAGGTAGAGTAAATAATTTGCAATAGTGTTATTACCTACATCGTACAGTATAGAAAGATCTTAAGCGAATCATCTTAACGAGGTGTTTACGACAATCCTAATAATTTATTGTTATCAGTGTTTGTCTGGAGGTAAAATAGAGATTTAGTGAAACAAAATATCTGCTATTAATATCTGATAAAACACTGGGGCAAATGTACTTGCTGACGGCGAATCTCGGATATATCTAATAAAGAAAAAGTAGAACTGTAATAGTGCAGTTGTGGATCTTATATGTCTGAAATTAAGCAACTCGTTCAGTAACCTATATCATTATTTTACCCCCTGAGTGACTCTCACTCTCATATTTACTGCATGACTTGACGTCTGTGTAATAGTGACCAAAGCATAGGTCTAAACTGTATGGTTTAAGCAGACAGCGCGACTTGTTGAATTACAATTCTGACGGCATTGCAAATCGCCCTTGCAAGCTGAGCAGAATGTTTAGTTTTATTGACAATATTCAGTTTATGATAGAGTGCTTTGGTTTCCAGAAACGAGAGAGAGAGAGAGAGAGAGAGAGAGAGAGAGAGAGAGAGAGAGAGAGAGAGAGAGAGAGAGAGAGAGAGAGAGAGAGAGAGAGAGAGAGAAAGAGAGGAAAGAAAAGGGGAAAAAATAAGAGGCAGATAGATTAGCGACCGAGAAAAAACAACAGAGAAAGGGTGAACGAGAGAAAGGTACCCTCCCCTCAGCACGTTTAAATGGCAATCCAACCCTACATACACGCGGTTCCCCTTCGAGAGCAAAGAGAGCGAGAGACAGAGAGAAAGAGAGAGAGAGAGAGAGAGAAGAAAAAAAATGTAGTTCCAATTCCCCAAATGTGTAGTAACAGGTCTGATTGCATCCCCCGTCCCCTTCTTCTCTCCCCTCCCCTCCCCTTCCTCCCCTCCCCTAAACACAACGGGGAAAAAATGGCCCCAAAAAGACCCCACCTCCTTCAAAAGACCTCTCGAAAGGTCGCCTCATTGCCCGCGGCGCTACTTTCATGCCTTCTGCAGGTAGAGCCGGGCGAAATCCGGTTAGTGTCATAATCAGGCAAAAGAGACAGGAAAGAACAGAAGAAGAAGAAAAAAACAGGTTTGGGATGAGTTGAAAAAAAAGAAAGAAAAAAGTAAACAGAAAAACGGCATCGCTTTGTGTTACGCGGAGGGTGTATTACGTAGGTCGCTAGAGGAAGACGCTCGACGTGACCTACTATTTAAATAAGAGATGTCTATGTACTCTTAGTAGGACTGTGGTGTTCTTATGTAGAGGTAGAATGATTACTTTACGGTTCGGAGGTCTTATTTTGCACACTGGGATATGGTATATTAAAACAAGGGAAGGGAGAATCAGAGTGAGGTCGAAGGAGAGGAAAAAGGAAAGAGAAAGGGAAAGGAAGAGGGAAAAGGAGAGGGAGAGGGAAAGGGAGATGAAGAGAGAGACAGAGAGGGTGGAGATAGAAAGAAAGAAAGAGAGAGAGAGAGAGAGAGAGAGAGAGAGAGAGAGAGAGAGAGAGAGAGAGAGAGAGAGAGAGAGAGAGAGAGAGGGGGGGGAGAGAGGGGAAAGAAAGAGAAACAGAACGAACAACAAACCAAGAAAAAAAGAGAAAGGAAGAACAAGTGAGAAAGAGAGAGAGAAATTAGGATGTTTCACCAACAGACAACAATCACCAGGCAATAAAATCTTTCTCTTTGATGTCCTCTTTAGTAAAAGAGAGAGAGAGAGCGAGAGAGAGAGAGAGAGAGAGAGAGAGAGAGAGAGAGAGAGAGAGAGAGAGAGAGAGAGAGAGAGAGAGAGAGAGAGAAGAAAGAAAGAAAAACAGAACGAACTACAAAACAAGAAAAAGGAGAAAGGAAGAACAAGTGAGAGAGAGAGAGAGAAATTAGGATGTCTCACCAACGCAATAAAATCTTTCTCTTTGATGTCCTCTTTCGTGAAAGAGAGAGAGAGAGAGAGAGAGAGAGAGAGCGAGAGAGAGAGAGAGAGAGAGAGAGAGAGAGAGAGAGAGAGAGAGAGAGAGAGAGAGAGAGAGAGAGAGAGAGAGAGAGAGAGAGAGAAAGAGAGACAAGAAATAAACAGTTCCCTCTGATGAATACTGACAGAGCACCGTCTACCAGGAGCGTGGGCGAGTCCGACCCAAAGATATACCCGGGGAATTGAAAGTGGTTTAGTCAGAAAGAGGAACTTCTGGCGTTACGAGTGGGCTGGACACACGTCACTTCCACGTCAATGGCTGGGTTTCTCTGTATATTTTTTCCCCCTTTTCTTTTATGTCTCTCTCTGTCTGTCTTTTTCACTCTCTCTTTCACTTTCTCTTTCTCTATCTCGTTCTCCTTCTAATTCATTTTCTCTCTCTCTCGCTCTCGCTCTCTCTCTCTCTCTCTCTCTCTCTCTCTCTCTCTCTCTCTCTCTCTCTCTCTCTCTCTCTCTCTCTCTCTCTTTCTCCCTCTTTCTCTCTCTCTCTCTCTCTCTCTCTCTCTCTCTCTCTCTCTCTCTCTCTCTCTATCTCTTTCTCCCTCTCTCTCTCTCTCTGTCTACCCCCCCCTCACTGTCTATCTGTCTCCCTCTCTTTTAATTTTACTTTCAACACTCAATTTGATGCCTTTCTATTTACTGATCTTTCCCCGTGGTTCTCCCTCTTCCTTCGCGTACGATCATGCGAACGAGAATTCCTGTTTATTTTCTTACTCATTTACTTTTCCTCCCTATCCTTTTGCTATCTATTTAACTTCCTTGTACCTAGTCTCTAGCCATAGTAACGTACACTTAAAAACAAACAAAAAAACAACAACAACAAAAAAAACACTATCGTTACCTTTACTCGTGTTCAATGAAGAACTGAACTCTGCTCTCTGTTAACACCGGATTACAGCGGTAACTACCTTGCCTTTCTATTCCACACCACTTCGTCGATTTTTCTTATTAGTTTGTGCAAAGGGTAATGATACTTAGTTTTCTGACTGTACCTTGCAATCCAATCTACCAGAATACCAGCATTCCAGAATACCAGTTTACTAGAATACCAGCATTCCAAAATTCCAGTTTACCAGAATACCAAATCTCAGAATACCTCTTCGACCTCCCCTTTCCCACACCCCCTTCCTCCCCTCCACTCCCCCCTCCCCACCCTTCCCACCACGCCCACTTCTTCCTCAGGAGACCCACCCATCACAGTACCGCCGCTCTCCTTTCTCAAAGACAATTTCAACGACCCCTTTCCCTCCGGCCTTCTACCTACCCCGTGCCCCTCGTCCACCATTCCTCCACCATTCCACGGCTCACTCCCTCCACCCTTCTACCTCCCGAGGGTTAATCTTCTCCCCTCCCCCTCCCTCCCAGTCTTTCCTAAACCCAACATCTACCTCTTCCCTTCCCTCCCCCCCTTCATCATTCCTCTCCCCCCCCCCCTAGGTCTTGAACGGAAGGGGAAAGTGGTTCGTCCGGATCGGAGATCTGGGTACGGGGGGGGGGGGGGTATGGGAGAAGGAGAGGAGGAG
>NC_061823.1:11284739-11289739 GCF_019202785.1 Penaeus chinensis | reverse complement strand
GTCAATTTCACTACTAAAATCCCCCAAGGTTTGTGTTCCAGGGTCCAGGTCGTGTTTATCAATACTACTTACTTAAATTCTTCGTAAAGTGAAAACAAGTATTTAAGAAAAACGAGGAAAACTAAAATCATTTCAAGACAATGACAGTAAATATTAAATGTTCATATTTCCTGACAAAATATCACACAAGAGATACACGCCGTAAATATAATATACACAGATTCACATTCCCCGTCTATTTTCTATATCGGCGTCAACAAAATCAAATCATGAATTCAAATTAAAAATAATCATATAAACAACAGAAAACAACAACAACAGTTTCGCGTTGTTAGCACTAACATCCATGAATCGAAAGCACATTAGCTCCCCAATTTAATATAGGAAATATTAGGCTCTTTGGAAAGACGCTGATGTTTACCATAAGCAAAGGATGTGAAAGTTGAAGGCGTGAACAACTGAATATGGCATTTGTGAATAAGACACGCTAATGTAACCTTTACTTGTTTACAATATGTGGTTAGAATTGAAAAATCATACATTTTCTTACCTCTGACATATCTACAGTATTTTTTTCATGATGAGAATTGCATTTCACAATTGTAACGAAGGCAAAGATTCAGGAAGACAAAATTACACCCACTTGCCAGACAAATCAGGAACTGGCAGAATCACTTTTAAATCACGATGACTTGGCTTTTAAAACGCTATCTTCGCTGAAGTGGTTTAATCCTTGTAAGTGTTGTTGTTATTACCATTGTTTTTATCATTTTTATTTTCGTTTTTGTTACTATTGTCATAATCAATATTATCGTTATTATTATTGTTTTTCTTTATCCTCATATGATTATTATTATTATCATCATCATCATCATCATCATCATCATCATCATCATCATCATCATTATCATTATCATTATCATTATCATTATCATTATCATTATCATTATCATTATCATTATCATCATCATCATCATCATCATCATCATCATATTATTATTATTATTAGTATTATTTTATTTTCAAAATCATGATGAATCTGTCCGAGAAATTATTTTATCATATATTTTATTTTGTTATTTTTTAAAAAGATTATTGTTATTATTATTATTATCAATATTGTTAGATATTGATTTTATATTAAGAATTTAGGATTCAGATTTTTCGACATTGGCTGTGGTCTGCTCTGATTTCTTTCTGTTTATCAATATTAATATTTTTTTTCTATATCTGTCTTCGTAAGTGTATAGAATAAACGGGATATGCCGCTATATCGTCCTGGATAAGACGTTAACCTGCGTCCTGTCGTACCAAGTCCTAAAAGACCCAGGTTCCAGAACGTTCACCTGAAAGGAGAAAACACACTACCGTGTTGATACTATGGTATAAAAACCCACACTGTAAAACTAGATTTAATTGAAAAAGAGACTACAGTTTCGAAATCCACCTTAATTCCATCTTCACCTGGATAGTATCTAGATAAGGACGAGGCTGGTGGCCGCCGGGGCATGGATTCAAGTTCAAAACACATATCGATGCAACTGGTAATTATAGGTTAAACTGTGTACGACTGGCGAAAGCTCACTGCAACTTCATAAACGACACGGGTATTTCTTCTCCATATATGGAACTGGACAAGGAAAACATTTCCCGGGGTTAATGATCTTTCCCCTGACCATCAAGCAAGCAGGGTCACGGCTGTTCAGCAGTATGGACAGTCCGTAATCAGTTGGTAAATGCCGATATAGCGTGATTTACATCGAATAGATAGTAGTACATCGAAGTTATGAAGTAGTCATTTTCTGTAAAATATATTTAATCTTATTACTAGTGATTCTTACATAAATGTTTAATCGTAGGTCTTTTAATTTTCTTTCGGCACACCGGATCTACAAGGCGTGAAGAAACAAACATTAGCTTCTTAGAATTATGTCTATGTCATATATCATCGTTGCCTGATAATGATAAACATTTACACCTTTTCGTATGTTTCTGTCAAAATCTCTCTTGATCTTTTAAAATATTTTTTTTCCTATTGATATGCGAGAAATTCCTAAAAATACAAGATAAGAAGCCATGCCAAACTAATGGCTTTAATTTGCTTTTATTGATATGGTAAGTTCGCACGTCACGTCTAGTATAGGTATAACAGCTTCAAGGCTGAAGTTTCAGGAGGAAGACTTCTCTCTACAACACTGTACGACCCAGCATCGGATAATGTTACCAAAATGTGTGCACGACCCCCGATACCACAGCAGCATGAGTCGTGCTCGAATCACAAGAAAATAAGCTGTATCTTGCCCATCTTGGACCGGTTTTCCGTGGCCCGTTCGAATTAATTTAAATACTGCGTCTATATTGAATAAGAATAACCACTGTACCTAAAAAGTAGGCCAATCTCAGTTTGAATTTTGATATTAGTAAGTAAATCCTTTCGGTGCTCAATAAAAATCTCTGGCAATCATAGGTGGCAAAGATAATATTATAGAAAGATGTCCTCGGAGTAAAAGGAAATAAACAGCTTAACCAAATTTTTTGGGAAAAAAACTTCTTTGAGGTCGCTGACTTGTGATAAAACAACAACGGAAATTTCCACGGGAAACCTTGACAGCCTCTCAGTAGTCCGGGATCGCTTGCTTAAGTACCCCAAGCTATATATTAAATATGCTGTCATCTATGTATTACGTAAGTGTGCAGTCTAGCGTACGTAATTAAATGCAAATAGTACGGCTCAATTTATTGGAAGTATTAGCGTAACCCGTTTTCTTTAACACAACGAAAACGACATTCCCACGTTCATATCTCCATAGACAATTGAAAATATAAACTTATTTTATTCATAGGCTTGTGCCAACGAACGATGCTCCGCTGTCGAAAGCATTCTGAAGTAAATGTTCCAACAGTTCTGAAATAAGTGCAAGTAATTTAATCCGATTATCTGAAAGGGTGACTTTTGTAATTCCAGCCCACTCTCCCTTTCCAGACTTCGAGCAATTTTTATCAATTGAAATTCCTTATACGGCACCAGTGGGCTTCCTTGGACATAGTGAGGAATACCAACATCGTGACATGTTACAATGGCCGGATTTTGCAAATCACTGCTTACTGTGCAAATGTTTATATTTCCCCACTGAATGACTATAACTACAAATAAAAATGAAAGTGAACTTAACTGGGATGTGAATGGTTTGAATAAATAAGCACCGAGACTTTACTGTGAGACAAATTTCTGTATTATAATATACCCTGTGTCTTTTATGAAAGATGTTACTTAAAGAATTAAGCTTGATATGTTCTAAGATATGTGAAAAAGTAAAAAACAAAGAAGAAGAAAAACACACATACCGATTATATACATATGTATACATATATGTATTATATATATACCTATATATACATATATATGTATATATATATAATGTATATATGTATACTTATATATATTTATATATACATATATATATATATATATACATATATATACATATAAATATATATATATATATATATATATATTTATGTATATATATATATATATATATATGTGTGTGTGTGTGTGTGTGTGTGTGTGTGTGTGTGTGTGTGTGTGTGTGTGTGTGTGTGTGTGTGTGTGTGCGCGCGTTTATGTGTGTGTGTGTGTGTGTGCGTCTGCGTATGTGGAGATTTGAACAATCATATATGCAAATACCCGCGAGCTAAGATGCAAAGTATTAACACAATAATACCTTTCTTTCTAACACACATACGCATACAAACACGCCCCATTGAATCCACACTCATACAGAACGCATACAAAAGTACACTTTCACATATACGATCGCTCCCCACGCCCTCCACGTACGTACATGCATACAACCATTTACCCATTGTACACACACACACACACACACACACACACACACACACACACACACACACACACACACACACACACACACCACCTACACACCACCTTCACACTCACACACCAACAAACACACACACACAAACACACACACACACACACACACCACCTACACACTCACACACCAACAAACAAACACACACACTCACACACCCACAAACACACAGAGACACACTCCCACAAACACACTCCCACACACGCACGCCCGCGCGCGCCCAGAGGCAAACACCGAGTGCATACCCGCCACCTCTTTCCTTTTCCTGGGCGAGGGACTGACAAGCAACTTTCGACTTTCCAGAACGCTAAGCGGGTCGGAAGACCTTGATCACGAAAGGAAAGTGACGAGAAGGGAGAAGGGACCGTGCTTCCCTGGCTGAGGACTTTGCAGCGTCCGCCATCGCCCCCGACTTTCTCCGGCACCAGCTGTTCCCCGGGATAGTGTGGGTAATAAGATCCTGCAGGTGATTGGGCTTGGGCTGCCTCCTCTCCTCCTCCTTCTTTCTCCTTCTTTACCTTCTCATATTTTTCTTCTTCTTCCTCCTCATCTTCTTATTAATTTTCATCCTCTTCTCCCTACTCCTCTTCATTCTCCTCCTCGTCTTTCTCCTTTTCCTCTTCATCTTCTTCCTCCTCCTCCTCTTCTTCTTCTTCCTCTTTCTCCATTTCCTCCTCCCCCTCTTCCTCCGCTTCCACCTCCTTTTCCTTCTCTTCCTCTTCCTCTTATTTCCTCTTCCTCCCCTTCCACTTCCACCTCCTTTTCCTTCTCTTACTCTTCCTCTTCTTTCCTTCTCCTCCTCCTCCACTTCTTCCTCTTCCTCGTCCTCCCCGTCGTCGTCCTCCTCCTCGTCCTCCTCCTCCTCTCCCCACTCCACCCCCCCCCCCACAACCTGAGTCTTATCAACCACCCTCATCCACCCACACTTCACTCTCTCCCTCCTCTGCCCCTACTTCACTCTCATTTCTCCTCATCTCCCTCCCTCACCCTCACCTGACCCTCTTCTCGGCCTCTCATTCACCCTGACCTAGCCATCCTGAACTAGCTTTCCCTCCCTCCCCCTCCCCCTCACCTAACTCTCCCATTTCGTCTTGCTGACCA
>NC_061823.1:11274739-11277239 GCF_019202785.1 Penaeus chinensis | reverse complement strand
AAAAACCTCCATGTGGTTTTATGCAAGATTGCGTACTTTATGATTTCATTGCTGCTTTTTTTCCCCTAAAGTTGGCCATTTAAGGAAGATTGTCGTAGATATGAATGCATGTTTATCTGTCTACCTATCTATTCATCAGTTAGTCAGTCTATCTATCTGTCTGTCTATTCATTTATCCATGTATCTATCTCTCTGTCGATCTGCTTGTCTGTCTATCTTTCAGTTTGTCGATAAAATATACTGTCGTGAAAATAAATACAAAACTGGCAGTTTGTCTACCAACCTATATTTCTATATATATATATCGATCCAATTATCTATCTATCCATCTGTCCATTTAACCATCCATTTACCTGTATATTTCTCCATCTAACTATCTATCTTTAAAACATACATACATTAACATGCACGAATATTCACTCGAAGGTCAGGTAGGGGTAAAAGATACCTGAAAATAACAAATTTTATGCTTCCCTTCTCGACACGTCGCGGATGAATACACAATTTTTTTCCCTCAATATGTTCCATTTTCTTTGTCTTTTTTTTTTTCCCTCTCTATTTGTAAAAAAGAGGAAACGATTTTCGAAATGTTCCGTATCCATTTCTGGCTCGGTTACAGAGACAGGTACACGTATGAATTATTTATTTTTGGCAAATTTCCTCCGTATGGCAGTTGCTAAGTTTTTTTTTTTTCTTTTTTTTTTTAAACTTAGCAACATCCACTTTTTTAGATCACTATGAACGTTCCGTACTCATGCCTTTTGTAGATTTGCATCAGAGAAAGGCGTCTAACCGGACTAATAACCAGTGCTTGGCAATAGCATATAGTAAAGAGGGAGAAAAAGAGGAAGAAGGAAAAACACGCTTTCAGTCGTTTTTTTGTTTTTGTACGGAATTCCCTCTCCGCATCCCCCTCCCTTATGCAACGCTATTGTCTTGTCACCATTTCGATTATGGTATTTATTCTGGGTCATCAGGAATATCTCCCGTCGGTCATGGACACCATTCACCATATAAATCAATAAACTTAAATCATGTGAAAGCAAAGCAAAGAAGAAGAAAAAGAAGAAGAAGATGGAGAAGAAGAAGAAGAAGGAGAAGGAGAAGAAGAAATAGGAGAAGAAGAAGAAGAAGAAGAAGTAGAAGAAGAAAAAAATAAAATAAAATAAAATAAAATAAAATAAAATAAAATAAAATAAAATAAAATAAAATAAAATAAAATAAAAGAAAAGAAAAGAAAAGAAAAGAGAAACAGGAAAAGTAGAAAAAAATAAAAAATAAAAAAATAATAACAACAGCAATTGAACAACAATAGCAATTGAAAATGCACTAAACCAAATCACAACACGTCAACACGAACATCACTACACGGCGGAAAGGTCATTAGGTAAACAAAGCAGAAATACAAGCCTCTTCTCTTTACACGTCCTATAGTAATATCATGTTCATCATCGGAATCACATTCACCATCCTTGCTCAAGTGAATTCCAGGGTGGGTGTCTTTGCAACATTTATTGAAGGAATACTAAATTTAAAAACGTTAACAAAGAGAATACGAATGAAAATTCATATTAGAATATCTATCCATTATTCATTTATTATAAATCTGTGATATATAGATTTAACTATACATTACACGGTAAGTCGAGTCAGTGTTAATTACTTGATTAATATATATATGTAGCGAGTGTTTAGAATTTATACAAAATGAATACATATAAATCAGCACATAATCAGATGAATATTTTACACTGAAATATCCGCGTTTTTATGATAATCAAAAGACTAACAGAAAGTAAAAGGCAATAATGTTCAAGGCGACATGAAAAAGCAGCATCATATATTCAAGATTTCAGATAATTTCAAATTTAAAGAGACATTTCGGTCGCCATATTGTCACTGATAACATTCTCTCTCTTGTGTACATGTAAGTAAATGAATTGATCGATAAATAAACATATTTAGATACATATATATGTGTGCGTGTATGTTTATTTGTTTATTTATTTATTACTTTACTTATATGTATAGGCATATGAAAAAGAGATTGTTTTCTGTGGCAACACACACACACACACACACACACACACACACACACACACACACACACACACACACAGACACACACACACACACACATACACACACACACACACACACACACACACACACACACACACACACACACACACACACACACACACAAACACAGGTATGTATATATATATAGATATAAACACAATCTATCATTATCTACTTTTGTAATGTCTAGATCCTAATCTCACATTGTGTGTGTGTGTGCCTATGAAATTGCCGAGTGCGTATATACTATACATGTCATATGTGTCATTTAGTAATAAAGTGGTATAGAGACAGAAACGCACTGATAATTAGAAAGACAAAGCGACAAGTGAATGAGGTAGACATTTGCAGCTAGAAAAAAAAAATTGTCTGTAAAGATATAATAATGGTTTATACATGTTGCGAGTGCAAGAGCGGT
>NC_061823.1:11234739-11239739 GCF_019202785.1 Penaeus chinensis | reverse complement strand
TAACCTAAAAAATACATATGCCACTCTGCATCACCCGGGCATACCAGGAGCAAAGAGTGACCCAACTGATCCCAACAGGTTCCTCTGGTGACTCTTCTCGAGACCTTGGCACTGTGCCATACGGTGCAAGTGTCGGCGTGCGATAGAGCCACAACCGAAGAAACCACCCCTTCAGATGCCATCGAACTCTCGGAGCTGAAGCATTACCAAGCATCCAGTCCCGACGAGAAGGCGCTTGTAGAGGCATGCGCGAGGTAAGGGCTTGGTGCATAGTAACCACCATTATCGCAAACTATGTGAATGCGATAATCGAGTCTTGACTTCAGATTAAGATGTCTGCAACTTATTTATCAACCTTAATAACGTCTGCACTTGAATCAAAATTTGCAAAGATTATGACCCTGTTGAATGCTCCCAGGTACACAAGCTAGTCTCTAATCACAGTTGGCGATGTTGAACATTCTTACTATGAATAAAGGATAAATAAAGGCTAATTTTTCACAGGTACGGCGTAGTGTTTGAGGGTCAGAACAATGGCCAGCTGACTGTTCAAGTGCGAGGAGAGATGAAGTTCTTCACTCTACTGCAGGTTCTGGAATTCGATTCTGGTAAATTACATTCTCCTGTACGTTATAGTCATAACATCAGTGTCATGCTTGCTAACAACCGACGTAATATTACCGACGCATTTTGATAGAAATTCAGAGATGAAAAAAATATAATAACAGCGTATTTACTGCTAATAAACTTATATAAAAAAAACTATCTACACAATCTATTGTATTAGATAAAAAAAATTGTTAGGTATTTAAATATATACGCAAGATACAAACGGAAACGAACAAGTATTTAAGAAACACACCGAAAACTAGTCTAGACAAAGGAGGCAAATAAAAATCATGACGCGTTTCAGATCGAAAATGCATGTCAGTTGTGGTACGAAATGAAGCGGATCGAAAGACCTGGATTTTGATCAAAGGGGCTGAAAGCAGCGTGCTGAAGCGCTGCCTGCTCAACACCCCTGATCAGCAACGCCTGCATGACGTCACGCTCTCGCACATCAATGACTTCGCTATGGTAAGTTGTGGGGTAAAATATCCATACAGAGGGAGTTTGACATAGATGTATGATGGATGGATGGGAAGAGCGGCAAGCAAAACTGTTGTAAAGAGTAAGGCAAAGGGAAGGAGGGAGGGAGGGAGGGAGGGAGGGAGGGAGGGAGGGAGGGAGGGAGAGGAGAGGGGGAGGGAGAGGGAGAGGGAGAGGGAGAGGGAGAGGGAGAGCGTAGAGGAAAGAGGGGAGAAAGAAAAAAAGGGATGAAATTAAACAGACATAGACAACTGACATATTCCTTCCTCCTTACGAATGCAGTTAGGACTGAGGACGCTGGCGGTGGCGCGGCGAGAGTTGACGGACAAGCAGTACGAGGACTTCGCTGCACAGCTGTCCCAGGCCAAGCAAGTGAGAATCCCTGAGTAATTTCCATGCGCAATAGATAGCTTCTCTCTTGTTTGTGTGTGTCTTTGTGTGTGTATTATCAATATACCAATATATTAATACAGTATTGTCTGGGTAGTGTTATCTGATATCAACACATATCTTGGGTCTTCTCTTACGAAAGGTACTGGAAGATAGAGAAGAGGCGGTGAGGAAAGTGACCGACAAGATGGAAGCGGAGCTGACCCTCCTGGGAGCCACTGGGGTCGAGGACCTCCTGCAGGACGGTGTTCAGGAGACCCTCGAGTCCCTAAGGGTCGCGGGGATTAAGGTAGTATCTGTATATACAAGATCGTACTATATGACACTGGCCATTATAGTAACAAAATGTCGTAGTATCTTATGGGCAGTCATGTGTATGTAGCCTATGCATGTGTATATAGTGGACGTGTGTATGCATTCATTTTTTTCATTCATTCATGTATGTGTGCGTGCTTGAAAGTCTTCACGCACACTCATATTATTAGTCTGTGGGCTTACTTAGTAAAAGCTTGGAACACGCAGGTCTGGGTGCTGACGGGTGACAAGGTGGAAACGGCTGTAAATATAGCTTACTCCTGCGGTCACTTTAAAAGGTTCATGACGATCTTGACTCTGACCGGCCTACACGACAAGGAAAGCGCTGACGGCAAACTACGAGAGTGCAGGTGAGTAGGATATGCAAAGGAGAAATGAGAAAAGGAAAAATGAAGAGTAGAGTAGAGGGATTGAGAATAGGGGTAGAAACAGAAAATGAAGGCGGTAGATTACGAAGAAAGAATAAATATATTTACTAAGCAGTTTAGTGGTTTGTAGGCACAGAAAGGTAAAAGGTCACACGCACAAAGGACTTAATTTCCGCAGAAATTCCTCGGTAGTATAGTGGTTAGTATCCCCGCCTGTCACGCGGGAGACCGGGGTTCGATTCCCCGCCGGGGAGGCAACTATTTTGCTTGCAATAACAAGGCAAAACTGCTACTTCATGTCCTTTTTACAATTAATAAAACAAAAATGAAGAAACATTTTACAAATGTAGCTATTTTAACGAGTACGTTACATGTTAAAATAATCGATATTAATAAGAATACGAAAGTAACTGATCGAGGGATATTTCGTGATGAAAATAGGAAATGAAACTTGAATAGACTACTGTAAATATATCAGGAACATGCCTTTTTATAGTAATAAACATTGTAAGAAGTGAATATTAAATATGGCTTTCGTTCTAGCATATACATAAATATGATGAAGCCATGATTTACCATGTCAAAGTAACCCATTGTATCTTCAGAATAATAGTCTTCCTACTCCCTAGAAGCGATAACTAGCGGAAGACGTACTCTAATCTTATATTATCGATACATTTGTTTCAACCTAAACAGTTCCATCCATTACTTCTACCTCCATTTTCCCGGTGATCCTATTTTTCTTATCATTCGGTCCTCACACTCTTTTTTTCCCCATGGATCAGAATATATTTTCTAGCTTGAGTTTTCTTGAATGCAGGGAAGCTTGTCACAACGACGGGTCTTTCGGTCTCGTGGTGGATGGTCAGTCACTCGTCCTCCTTCTGGAACACTTCGAGGAGGAGTTCTATGCCGTGGGGAGGAGGTGCTGGTCTGTTGTCTGCTGCAGGATGTCGCCGAAGCAGAAAGCTGAGGTACAGTTGTCGGATGTTATTCATATTTTCCCCTAAACGTTTGGACTGATTTTAAACATCTTTCATGCTGTAGATGATCCGACTGATAATAATCCGTGCGTCAAAAAATGAACGTTTGTGGAGTAAACGTATTTAGCTAAGTGTGATTTTACAGGCATCTGAATGAAACTACTTCCTCCAAAATATCAGTAATTAAGAAGCAAATGCCAAGGTATGGCGGAATTAAGAAATAATCAAGTTGTCAAGGGTGCACTTCCTAAACTTTCGATGGCACGTTTTTCTTAAATGCACCCGATTTGCGCTTTGATTAACGCAGTACTTCGTCCTTATTCTTTCCTCCAGATAGTGCACATGGCCAAAACATCTCGAGAGCATCCCATCTGCGCCGCGATCGGAGACGGAGCCAACGACGTGTCCATGATCCAAGAGGCGCATGTAGGTCTAGGTGAGTCGTCGAGGGAATTTTGATTTGCTTCTCATTCCTAAATACTTTCTTTGCGGTGAACACTTTGTTTGTGATTCTGATAAGTTGCTTGAAGGTTTCCATGATTGACAGTAATATCGTGGGCATTTTCTATGTCCTGAAGGGATGGAAACAAATTCGCACATATCCCATCCTGACCACAAAACCTGAAACCACTGCCTTGATCTTTTTGAATCCGGCAAATTACAAACTCTTACAAGATCTCTTTGTTTTCGCCCGAAGGCATCATGGGGAAAGAAGGTCGGCAGGCAGTTCGATGCTCTGACTTCGGGTTCGCTAAGTTCCGGTTCCTCAAGAAGATGCTGCTCGTTCACGGCCACTGGAATTACGTTCGTGTTGCCGTCTTCGTTCAGTTCTCGTTCTACAAAAACGTTGTCTTCAATACGCCGATTGTTTTCTACTCCATCTGGAATGCCTTTTCTACGCAGGTATTTTCATTATTTGTAAACATGGTTGTTTGAATTACGTATAATAATGCAAATGCTTTGTAATGTAGAAAGAAATGTATTTGCCCTTGTCCTTGTTTAGTACTTTGCCTAGGAATTGTAAAGCTATACTAAATGATGATTAAAAAGTACCTCTTTTTGATATAATAGCTCAATTATATACACCGAATCAAATGTTTCACGCGAAACAATTTAAAACTGAAGCGCCTCCCTTTTAAATTGCAGAGTTTGTACGAAAGTTTGGCGCTGACCGCTTTCAACATTACATTCACGTCCTTGCCTGTGCTGGTCTACGGTTTGTTTGAACAGAACATTCCCCCCGACATCCTCCTGACGCGGCCGCACCTCTACCAGCGCAATGCCAATAATGTTGCTATGTCGTGGCTCATGTTTCTCAAGTGGAACGTCTTCGGTAAGATTATGGAAGATGTGGCATTGGTAAAAGTTGCGACTGCCTAAGCCGGTTTTTAAGGTGTATTTATATTTATTTTCTTTTCTTTCTCTCCTTCTCTCTCTCTCTCTCTCTCTCTCTCTCTCTCTCTCTCTCTCTCTCTCTCTCTCTCTCTCTCTCTCTCTCTCTCTCTCTCTCTCTTTCTTTCTCTCTCTCTTCTCCCCCCCCCCTCTCTCTCTTTCTCTCTTTCTTCCCTCTCCCTCATTCTCCCTCTCTCTCTCTCTTTCCTCCCTCTCCCTCCCTCTCTATCTCCCCCTCTACTTCCCTCCTTCCTTCTCTCCACCTCCCTCCCTTCCGCCCCTATCCTTATCATCTCTTCACACCTCTTATCATTTAACTCCCCCCTTCCCCTTTGCTTTCTCCACAGCCCTCTGGCACGCTGCAGCGATGTTCTTCGGGCTGTGGCTCACGTGCTGGGACGACACGTGCGGCCTGCCAGGTGGCGCCACGCAGGATCTCTACCTCTTCGGCCTCGCACTTGGC
>NC_061823.1:11224739-11227239 GCF_019202785.1 Penaeus chinensis | reverse complement strand
ATAGATGGATAAATACATAACTTATTCGTTCATTTTCCCATATAGTATCATTTCTCCTTTCCCTTACCTCCCTTTTTTTTCAAAATTACCTGTGTCGAAAATGCAGACATAGTAGCGAAATAGAGCTGTGGAGTGATAAAAGCCACATTCTTGTAGAAGGAATACTGCACGAGAGTGGACACGCGAGTGTAAAACCAATGACCATGCACCAGCAGCACCTTCTTCAGGAACTTGAACCTCGCGAAGGCAAAATCAGCGCATCTCACGGCCTGCCTCCCTTCCTTTCCCATTACACCTGAGGAAAGGTAAAATCGAAGATAAAAAAATTGTAACAACAAAGGAACATGTACAAAGGTCACGGTATCGGTTAATTAACAGATTTGAGGGTGTGATTTTTTTGGGGGAAACGTGTTCTGACGTGTTAAGGATCAACAAGTTACAAAAAAATATTTTAACTAATTTTAGGATTAGCAGTAAATAAAACATAATAGTAAGTTATAAAACATAGCAAACATACGATTAGGATTACCGAAGAACAAACCATAATCCGACATACTAATGAAGATCATAAAATTCATTCCAACATTCCAATCAAGATTACCATTACAAAGCACATTCCAACAAACTAATTGCGATTCCCAGGTCACACATGAATTCAATATACTCCCTAGAATTACTGTTAAAAATACGGATTCATATATCACAAAAATTACTATAGACACCAGCTGTATCTCACACCCATATATCACAAGGATCCCCATAGATACCAACTAGATTTACAAGACTACAAAATAACGCATCCACATATCCTAAGAATCGCAACAGACGAACTAAAAGGTAAATATCCAGGCATGAATTCACAATTAAAACAATCCTTCAGCCACATCCCACCTAAGCCTACATGCGCCTCTTGGATCATGGACACGTCGTTGGCTCCGTCTCCGATCGCCGCGCAGACTGGATTCTTTCCCGAAGTTTTCACTAACCGCACCGTCTGAAAAAAGAAAGGATATATAAAGTAGATGTTGAGTAATACGTAGGAGATATAAAAAAGCACGATATAGGAAGATAGTGTGAGTATGATATACTATTATAATTCTGTAATGAGGTATATAAGAGCATGTACTGGCTTAACTCTTCCCTTGATCCGAGTTTGTGGACGTCAACTGAGGAATGTGGATACACCCTACCCCTTTTTAATAATAATAATAATAATAATAATAATAATGATAATAAAAAATATATATATATATTTATACCAATATACAAACTCTTTCACTCATCCCTAAAAACATTGACCCAATAAACCCAGACAGTCGACGAACAGTACCTCTGCCTTCTGCCTGGGCGACATCCTGCAGCAAACGACGGCGGTGCACCTCCTGCAGACGTCGTAGAAGCGGCGGCGGTGGTGGTCGAGCAGGACCTGGAGCGAGGAGCCGTCAACCACCAGCCCGTAGTGGCCGTCTGACTTCTGGCTCTCGGCGCTGCGGTTTGGGGTAGAGGGTTAGGTGGAGGGTGGAGGGCTGAGTGGAGGGTGGAGGGTGAAGGGCTAGGTGGAGGGTGGAGGGCTGAGTGGAGGGTGAAGGGCTAGGTGGAGGGTGGAGGGCTAGGTGGAGGGAGGAGGGCTAGGTGAAGGGTGGAGGGTGGAGGGCTAGGTGGAGGGTGGAGGGCTAGGTGGAGGGTGGAGGGTGGGGGGCTAGGTGGAGGGTGGAGGGCTAGGTGGAGGGTGGAGGGCTAGATGGAGGGTGGAGGGCTAGGTGGAGGGTGGAGGGCTAGGTGGAGGGTGGAGGGCTAGGTGAAGGGTGGAGGGCTAGGTGGAGGGAGGAGGGTGGAGGGCTAGGTGGAGGGTGGAGGGTGGAGGGTTAGGTGGAGGGTGGAGGGCTGAGTGGAGGGTGGAGGGTGGAGGGCTAGGTGGAGGGTGGAGGGCTAGGTGGAGGGTGGAGGGCTAGGTGAAGGGTGGAGGGTGGAGGGCTAGGTGGAGGGTGGAGGGCTAGGTGGAGGGTGGAGGGCTAGGTGGAGGGTGGAGGGCTAGGTGGAGGGTGGAGGGCTAGGGGGAGGGTGGAGGGCTAGGTGGAGGGTGGAGGGCTAGGTGGAGGGTGGAGGGCGGAGGGCTAGGTGGAGGGTGGAGGGTGGAGGGCTAGGTGGAGGGTGGAGGGTGGAGGGCTAGGTGGAGGGTGGAGGGTGGAGGGTTAGGTGGAGGGCTGAGTGGAGGGTGGAGGGTGGAGGGCTAGGTGGAGGGTGGAGGGCTAGGTGAAGGGTGGAGGGTGGAGGGCTAGGTGGAGGGTGGAGGGCTAGGTGGAGGGAGGAGGGCTAGGTGAAGGGTGGAGGGTGGAGGGCTAGGTGGAGGGTGGAGGGCTAGGTGGAGGGTGGAGGGCTAGGTGGAGGGTGGAGGGCTAGGTGGAGGGTGGAGGGTGGAGGGCTAGGTGGAGGGTGGAGGGCTAGGTGGAGGGTGGAGGGTGGAGGGCTAGGTGGAGGGTGAAGGACTAGGTGGAGGGCC
>NC_061823.1:11212239-11214739 GCF_019202785.1 Penaeus chinensis | reverse complement strand
GCAACCCCAAACCCCACAACCTACCGTCATGGCCCCCTCCCTCAGAACTCTCGCGGGGGCTTTGTTTACTTTGTTGTCCTCCCGGTGTCTCAGCCAGTCCTCGTAGGCCTGCTTGACCCCCGTGACTGTGATTACGAACACCAGGGGCAGGATGGAGGTCATTGGACTCACAGGACTCTCGATACTGACCTTCGGTGGGGGGGGGGGGAAGAGAGAGGGTGAGACGTCATACACTTTTATCAGATAGGATTTAATTTATCTTTTATTACTGTTATAATCACAGAGAGTATCGTGCTGTAATTTATATCAATCACACTTGGCCTTTTCTTTTGTTAGATCTGACCTTACCTGGATGATGGCCACGCACAAGAAATAGAAGTTGGCGATACGTCGAAATTGCTCGAAAAGATTCTTGGGGATGAAATTTATGAATGTATACTGAAATGTGAAAAAAATAGAAATCTGTAGTTAGTATTGGTAACGTAAAAAGATAGATAAGAGTAATGAGTCTGTATCAGCACTGGCAATGAATGGGTGAGAAGGAGAGCAAGGAAGACAGAGAGGGAGACAGAGATAGGCAAACAGACAGGCAAACAGACAGACGACAGGCAAACAGACAGACGACAGACAAACAGACAGGCAAAAAGACGCCAGACAGACAGACAGGCAAACAGACAGACAAAAAAATCACTTACCTTAGATGTTTTAATGTTGTTAGACATGTATTTCGGGATAACAGCAGGATCCGCCATCTCTTCAGGGGGAATTCTGTTAACGAAGAGCGTTCTGCTGGCGTTCGCCTTGTCCTGGAAGGGATATCGGCGAGTTGTATGTGCATATACACGCATACAAATAAATGAATAAATAAATATGTTTATATATGTGTGTGTGTGTGTGTGTGTGTGTGTGTGTGTGTGTGTGTGTGTGTGTGTGTGTGTGTGTGTGTGTGTGTGTGTGTGTGTGTGAGAGAGAGAGAGAGAGAGAGAGAGAGAGAGAGAGAGAGAGAGAGAGAGAGAGAGAGAGAGAGAGAGAGAGAGAGAGAGAGACAGAGAGAGAGAGAGAGAGAGAGAGAGAGAGAGAGAGAGAGAGAGAGAGAGAGAGAGAGAGAGAGAGAGAGAGAGAGAGAGACAGAGAGAGAGAGACAGAGAGAGAGAGACAGAGAGAGAGAGAGAGAGAGAGAGAGAGAGAGAGAGAGAGAGAGAGAGAGAGAGAGAGAGAGAGAGAGAGAGAGAGAGAGAGAGAGAGAGAGAGAAATGTTTACTTGATAAGGAAGCTAATTAATGGGTACATGCGTTATCGGCGACTAAAAAGTGTAATGTATGTATATATATATATATGTGTGTGTGTGTGTGTGTGTGTGTGTGTGTGTGTGTGTGTGTAATGTGTGTATATATATATATGTGTGTGTGTGTGTGTGTGTGTGTGTGTGTGTGTGTGTGTGTGTGTGTGTGTGTGTGTGTGTGTGTGTGTGTGTGTGTGTGTGTGTGTGTATGTGTGTATGTGTGTATGTATATACAAATATACATCTATCTATCTATCTATATATTCGTGCGCGCGTGTGTGTGTGTGTGTAGTCAAAATCCGTAAAAAAATACAACTACTGCAGTACCATGCGTCATCAGCGGCATTCGAACCGAGCAGAAAAAAAGAGACAGGAGAAAGTGATTGAGAGATTAGCTTATCGTTGCCATAAACCGTCATTATATCAGAGCCGGAAGTGGGATCTGGTGCTAGCGCCCTTTCGGCGCTAGCACCAGATCGCAATACAGGCTAAAGAAAAAAATAAATATTATTCATTAACCATTGTACTCCAGAAAAAATCCACATACCTTATTTTTCCTTCTCAGCGACGGCATAATTGTGAATTTCTCTGCTGTCTTCTTCGTATAATTCCTTCGTTAAAAACAAAAATGTATCTGATATAGGCAGGAAATCAAATGTCACAGCTCTTTTCCCTTTTCCTGTTTCATTTCCACGCAGTTGAAGGGGTTAATGGCACCGGCAACCCTGCAGAAGAAAGTTTGTTTTTGTATGAATTCTTTGGGTAATTGAGAAAGATCATATGAATAAGAGTAATGCCCAGGTTTTCTTGTATTTCCTGTTTTGCTCGTAAGTGTTCTTATAGTCCCTATATTTTCCTTATATATCTCTTTTCTGGATCCTTGTGTTTCGCATAGTTTTACCAGGTTTGTAAGCTTGTATGGCCAATTTCTGTGTCTCACTATAGCTGTGTGCATTTTACCCATACGACTTTATTTGACTCAAAGCTCTCTGATTGTACCCTTATTAAATACACCAAATCATTTTCAATCTGACTCAAATTTATATTTACGGAAATAAATCCATCGAACATACGTATGTACGTAATGAATTATTGTACATACGAATACACACACGCGAGAGAGAGAGAGAGAGAGAGAGAGAGAGAGAGAGAGAGTGTATGTGCGTGTGCGTGTGCGTGTGCGTGTGCGTGTGCGTGTGCGTGTGCGTGTGCGTGTGC
>NC_061823.1:11187239-11192239 GCF_019202785.1 Penaeus chinensis | reverse complement strand
ATGCATATACATATATTAAATATCATATGTTATATATATACACATGCATATATGTATAAATGCTCATGCACGCACGCACGCGTGTGGACGTATCCACACATGCACACAGGCAGACACAAATACGCACACATATATATGTGCATATGCATGTACAGCATGTGTATATGGATATATAGTATATATGTGTATGTGTACATGCATACATGTATGTAGCCTGGTAACAACGGTGTTGCAGGACCTACCAGAAAGAAGAAACCAATGACAAACTGTTTTAGGGACTTCAGATAGTATAGTCGACAACTAGGGCGAGTGCATGAGCTTCTTCCATCTTGGCAACTGTCCTCTCTCGAAGTTATTGTTTATTCGCCGTTTTGAGTTGATAATAGGAAAGGTAAACCAGAGGCCGAAAGTACAGTTTTATTATAAAATCTGTAACATCACCGCAGCATACTAATCCAGATTGCTACATTTCTGCCGTCAAAATATAAAAAAATGTGAAGTAATACACCATGATCTATGTACTCTGATATATATACAAATAAGTGACAGTGGTTGTACCACTCGTGTTTCAGATGTAGCGCCCAGAGTCGCTTATTGCTTGCGGTAAATGATAAAATCTGATATTTTCTGATTTTTAGGCAATTTGGTTCACAGATAATGGCAACTGTCATTAACTCTTAATGCTGATTTTCTTATCCTTTGCTGTAATAAGCTGGAAATTATTACCTTTTGGCTTGATCTGAGGTGCCTTTTGAAGGCTGTTCTGCCAATAGACATTTTGTATGTGCAAAGAAATTCATTAGATTTACAAACATGCTCTGAGTCTCACCATAATGGAACATGCTTGCTTTAGAGAATAAAAATTATCCATAGATAAATTTAATTTCTTATATAAAAATGATTCATACATGATAAATAGTATTTAGAACATATCCGGTGGACTTTTTTGAATACGCATCTATAATTATGTATATATATATGTATATAAAGAACTCGCTCTTCTCTGGTACTCTATGAGAAAATATATAAACAACCGAGTCAAATGAAATTGGTCCGGTATTGTAGGGCGGAACCTATTTGCAAGCAGCTATAAAGTGCCTTCATGCTCTTCTCGCTGGACCGTGCTTTGGCCGCTGGGTAAGGCTAGCGTAGCAATAGCAGTAGCCGTACTGTATGAGGCGAAAATACTTTAGCCTAGCTATAGCAGTGCTGAAGGACCGCTTGCTCTCCGTCGCTGTAGAAACCTCAACCGCAAGGTCGCTATAGGCCTAACTAGGTTACTTTTATTTGAATATAGTTTTTTATGTAAAACTGATGAATAATATGCCAATAATGCATTTTGTCACTTTTCTGCACTTGTCATACAAAAGCTCTTATGGTTAATAAGGAAGATTTGAAAGTTAAATTCAGTTCATAAATTCGCTCTTCTCATTTTCAGCTTGCTTCGTACTAGCAAACAGTTGGCAACATTAACTTTGACATCTTTCGCAAAAAACGGTAATTTCGGGATGACTTCATTCACAATCATCAAATTAGTCTGCATAGTTGATCGCAATTAAATTAGTTGATTTTAAAGTCCTTTGGAAAAAAAGCTTAATCGAACGTCAAGCTAAGTTTAGCTACCAATACAACTACAGAAAATCTACCTTCTCTTAAGATTTTAGGAGCTAGTACAGATAATTTACGATAAAACAACCAAGTGTGCATACAAAGCCATGCCTATATAGCAGTCCCATGTCCCACAATTCAAAGAAATGACGATCGATGCTAAAGAAAAAAGGTAATAAAATCTGCCAAAAGAAATAAATTAACGCTTCACAAAGAGTGTGAAGTAAACATTTCCTGACATGCTGACTAGGAATCCATAACAAAACATTAGAATATTGAGATATCTCGCCAAAAGAAAGAAATTAAAGCTTCACCAAGGAACTTGGAATACGAAGAGATTTAAAAAAAAAAAAAAAAAAAATCCCACGAAATCAAAGGAAAATAAGAGAAAACATCCCTTCATCAACGTGCCGCAAGGTTAAGCACATTGTGAGGGAGGAAACGAGCCGGGACAACGCTCCAACGACTGCATGGCTATGGCTCTATGTATGCTCCAACTGCGTCTTTTGAGAACTAATTAAAAAACCAGTTCCTGCTCGACTCCAATGACCGTGTTGCAGCATTTACTTCCAGTTTGGCTATCTGGTTTATTCTTCCGCTAGAAATGGCAGCTTGAACGCAGTAACACATAATTATTCTCTAACTGCAGAATTGCTCGCTTGTGTAGGCCGTAGGCTGAACTGCATTGCTATATCATTCCAAATCGTATTCTGTAACATTTCCAAGGAAAATCGAACTTTTCATTAAAGAATTTGTAGTATGTTATTAACCATATTCTTCAGTCACAAATTAAATTGGAAATGTTATCTAAAGGAAACCAATCATTGAAATCAACTGGTAATCTGAACACTCGTTTACACTTCGGCGTGGAGTGCAGCTGCAAGCAAGTTCAATGAAATGAAATGAGATATTAATTCATTCACGCCCGCACGTGGCACTACACCCTCAAAACACTACTACGCACATCCTAATAAAGTAATACTGATAGAATATTAGCATCTTACACTTTGACATGAAGAGTGTTAAACGTTGTTACAAAAGTTTCTGTGTAATCGATGAACCGCACACTCGGTGAGCACAGACGATTGGCACCCGATATGTCATGGAGGAGGGATGTTGTTTACCTTTGTAACAGTTCTGGAGTCTTAGCCTCAGGTTAGCCGGACGACAAACGACCAGCAAGCCACCGGAGGAAAGGAAACCCTTACGATCACATTGTACATAGACTGTTGTGAATGAAATCTTACTGCGATGAATCTGATTCCGTGATCCACAGAGGGTCACACGGCTTGAAAATTGAATATTTGCAATAAAATACTGACATAATAAGGTGCAGAAAGAGTAATAACACGAAGGTGAATTAGCGTGTCGTGATTCTGCAATTCTCTGAATGCTTCATCAATGCATTGGTAATGATCAGCATAGAATACAATGCATTTTGCAGATTATATGCTACTGAAAATGTTCTGATCATTCAAAACAGCAGAAACCAAAGCAACAATGGTATGTCCACTTTACGAAATTAGCAGCCTCTCAAATTTACACAGTCTAACAATATCCTATACATATATAACATATAAGATATTTAATATGTAGATTATACTTTATAAATGAAAGTAACCGAAAACAAAATCTACATTTGGCAGAAACCTTTATAACAGCCATGACTTTTCTCACAGAACTAATCCAGTTTGTAGATACATGCCTCTTCCTCTCATGGAAATACTGACTCATGGTTTAGTGTGACTTGTTAACGTTGTCACACCTTTTTATCACTGTTAAGAACCTTTGCTATTACTAGTTCAATCTAATGATTCGAGACCAAGATACTGCTTGAATATTGGCTTAGTTTCCTTTTCAGGTTCAGTAACTGAAGTCCCATGAGTTTTCTCCTTCTCCTTGCACGTTCCTGAGTCCACAACCTAAAACACCTTAAAGCTTGCTATTCTGTTTCATTCCACCTCACAGGAAAATTGGTAATCAGGCACTTTGCTGGGCCCTGGGAGCTTATCAAAGCATAACACAGTCACCTCTGTTAGTATCTGTTACCAAGATACTTTTTTCAACCAAGACTACAGTTCTATCACAGCTAGGCAGGGTCACCATTCAGTGTCCCATCACTCGTCTTAGAACTCCTGAATTGGCGTCAACTCTTTGTTCTTTCTTACTGTCTTCTTGGGTTCTTGTACTTCGTTTGACGAAGTTGCAGTTCTGTGCTTTGGTTGAACGCCGGTCCAGAGAGTTCCAAGTTTGAAATACAAAGTCGGAAAATGATATAAGGATATAAAGTGGAACTAAACCATGCGCAGACGAAAACACATACAACTAAATAATGTAAGAACTAAGCTTCTCGAAAAATATATAAAATAAATCATGGACTATATCTAAAAAAAAAAAAATTAAAAAAAAAATAGATAAATAGATGGACGAAGAGGAAGCCAGTGAGCAAGACGAGGCGCGTGGGACAGTGACGTGGAGCCCATCATCTCGACTGCCTCAGTACATCGCCGACGACTGCTGGCGGAGAGCACGAGGCGCACTTCGGAGGAGGAGTCTGCCAACCGAACAAAAGGAAAAGAAGGTTTGTCTCAGTAACAGGTATGGAATCGTAAAGTGTGACGGACTTAAAGAAAAACAAATACTGTGCAAAATTAAGATCTCGGGGGAAGGGGTAAATGAAAATGAAATCATAATATAACAAATAGGCAAAATAAATATATAAGCATGCATATTTAACTAAATTCAAATATTGCAAAACAAAAAATATTGAACAGAATATAAGTCATAAACTCTTGCAACATTGCAGTGGTCTTTCCGTAGGCAACAACTCTTGCAGCTTGCAGTGTCAGTGGAGGAAGCAACACTTGCATAGAGCAGATATAAAAAATAAGCATTATGTCCTTCCAAAGGATATTTCATCCATATAAAGCCAACGATGATTACGGTTCGGGAATGTAACTTGTCTTTTTTTTTCTTTTTTTCTTTTTTTTACAAAAGTGGTAAATCCATTGAGGGAGAAAATCTGATATGTGAGTTTGCATATCGAGGAGGCCGGGCGCTTCGGCAGCTAGACCGCGGCCGATGTGCCTTCGTCGTCCGGCTCCCCGACGGCCGCCAGGTGGCCCTCGCACCGGCACCCGCCTTCCACGCTCTCCGTGATGTGCACGATGTCCGTCCTGCTTCCGTCGTCATGCTTACAGCTCACTATGCATTCCTCGACCTGACACGTGCACTCCAGCTCCATCCGGTCCACGCCATCCACCATCTCCTCCACGTGGTCGCGGTCGTAGGCGGGGTTGCTGCCGTCCACCACCGTGGCCAGCGACATCTTGCTGCTCCTCAGCGGCGACGCGATATTGACGCGCATGCTCAGCGAGGGCGAGTCGGGCGTC
>NC_061823.1:11179739-11182239 GCF_019202785.1 Penaeus chinensis | reverse complement strand
AACCCCCTGCCAAGCTACCAAGCCGATCAACAATGGCACAAAATCCTACCCTACAACCTACGGTTGAAGAAAAAGAAAACCAAAAAAAACCAAAGCAAATTTGAGCATATATTCAAAAGCCAAAGCCAAATCAACCACTACCAAAAAAAACAATAGTCAACACCACCACTGTCAATTTACCCCACGAACTAAAAGCAAACTAAAGTAGACTAAAAAGTGTAAACAGACATCACCTCACTCCAACAACTTGCGAGCGACCCTTAAGAATTTCACTCGAGCCCAGCTGGAAGAAGAAGCAGCAGGAGCAACACACATCAACGTGTTGCTCAGCCAAGCATCTCGGGTCCGTTGTTGCTTTATCTTGCAACAGCCCGAACCGCAGCGGATTCTTTTATCGCTATAAGTTATAAAACAAATATATAGGAATAGATAAGATAGATAAATAATAGAAATTCTAAAAGATAGTACTTATAATAGTTCCCTCAAAAAATCATATAACATCAATTGCAGAGACAGAATCTGACAGTCACACAAAAACCCCATAACCAAACAACACCGCGAGATGGATTTTTCAAAGAAAAAGAAGAAAAAAGATGAAGCTCGTCTTCGTCGAAATCCAAAATACAAAGATCTACAACAAGAAGCTGGAAGTTTAAAAGAAGAAAAGAAAAGAAAATAGATAAAGCTCGTGTTCGAAATCCGAACCCCTTCTTTTGATCTCTTCCCCCAATTTCGGTCCATTAAGGGCAGGGAAGCCTTTAAAAAACAATAATTAACGCGATAAAGCCGGCCCACGACCCGGGCCCTTCCCCTTTAAGACAGCCCCGGCGACTGTATGTGCTACTATCCCGTCCTGACTAAAACTGTGAGAACCTACGTAAGGGCCTCTAATAACCATTGCGCACACTAACCCCCCCTCCCATTTACCCTCTTCTGTCTACGCCTTCCCAGCGGGCTAAAAATATATCTCTGCCCACATACAAATAAAAGCCGGCGGTGATCTGAATGTGTGAAGCGCGTGGAAAGATTGCGAGGACGGGGGAGGAAATCTTTGTTTTGAAAGGGAGACAAGAGGGGAGAAAGGAAAATGATGGAAAAAACACTCACAAGATACGCACAAGGATTACACACATACTATTACAACACAACACACACACACACACACACACATAAAACCACAATACAGGTATATAATATTCCATATAATGGATATTATATACTAACTACTCCAGTATAAACGCCAATGATTCTATACATTGACTACAATACTCCATAAACAGAAATACCTGAATTCCAAATGTCATACAGGGGTTATCTGAGAACTTAAGTTGTTGAGGGTGTTTGAAGACGGCAGTTCTTAGACACCGGTAAAAGTAACCATTATTGTCTGTAGATAAATAACACACTACTACTCTACTAACAAACAACCCTTAACTTTGTTACTGTGGCCTTAAAGTCCCTCATGGTGGTACGAAGCTCAGCTCTCTCAGCTCTCCTCTCTTATGTGGTGCTCATCTCACCGTCGTCTCTCTTCTCTTTCGCTCATATCCCTCTCTCACTAAATCTCACTCTCTCACGTTCTACTTTCCAGCTCTCTCTCCCTCGTTCTCTTCTCCCGGTCTCTCTCCCTCTCCAACTCTCTCCCTTCCATCCCACACATTCTCCACCCTCCACTCACCTCTCTCCTCGAGTCTCGCATCCCATACTCACCTCCCACAACTCCTCACTCATCCGACTTACTCTCCCACTCGCTCATCCGCACACCACTCCATTCACATCAAGGCCGCGGCTCCCCCACATATCATCCCATCCGCCCAGTCGTCGTCCATCCTCACCATCTCCCATCCATCACCTCTCTCCCATCTACCATCTAATCCCGATCCTCCTCATCACTCCTTCTCTCACTCCTTCGTTCTCCTCCCCACCCCCTCTAAACACCTCCTTCTTCGCTCCTCTCTCTATGAACACATCCTCCCTCTCAATCGTCTCCCCATCCGCACTCTCTGCCAACACAACCCAACCTCACCCCGACCTCTCATCTCGTCTCGCTCTTTCTCACGCCTCTTATCTCACTCTCCTCATCTCCCTCCCTCTCTCCTCTATATAATATATATATATAAATTTATATATCTTCCGTGATCTCTTATTATTAACTCGCTTTCTGCACTCGTTCTCTCTCTCTCCCTCACTCTCCTCCCTCTTCTAATCCTCCGTCTCCCCCTCCAGCGCGCATCTGATAATCACTAGACGTCTCCAGTCTCTTCAATCCCACCTCATACGCCACCCCCTTCTCTCGCTTCCTCAATCTCTCCTCTCATCTCGCATCTCTCTCTCTCTCTCTCTTCTTCCTCTGACTCTATTTCTGTCTCTGTCTCTGTCTCCTGTATCCCTCTCCTCTCACTCTCGCTGCTCTCTCAAACTATATATATATATATAATAGATTATATATATCTTTCGTCTCTCCTCTAAATCTCTCTCTCTTTCGTGGCCCTCTCTTACT
>NC_061823.1:11147239-11157239 GCF_019202785.1 Penaeus chinensis | reverse complement strand
ACACACACATACACACACACGCAACCACACACACACACACGCATTCACACACACGCAACCACATACACACACACACACACACGCATTCACACACACGCAACCACACACACACGCATTCACACACACACGCAACCTCACTCATACACAGGCATTCACACACACGCAACCACGCAAACACACAGACACACGTAATGTATTCACACACACGCAACCACACACATACACACGCAACCACACACATACACAGGCATTCACACACACGTAACCACGCAAACACACAGGCATTCACACACACGCAACCACACACACACACAGACATTCACACGCACGCAACCACACACACACACACACAAACATTCACACACACGCAACCACACACACGCGCATTCAAACACGCATTTATACACACGTAACCACACACACGCACACACAGGCATTCACACACACACACACACACACACACACACAAACACACAGGCATTCACACACACGCAACAACACACACACACACACACACACACACACACACACACACACACACACACACACACACACAGGCATTCACACACACACGCAACAACACACACACACACACACACACACACACACACACACAAACACAACCACACACACACACACACACAAACACAACCACACACACACACACAAACACAACCACACACACACACACACACACACAAACACAACCACACACACACACACGCACACACACACAAACACAACCACACACACACACACAAACCCAACCACACACACACACACACACACACAAACACAACCACACACACACAGAGGCATTCACACACACACGCAACAACACACACAACCGCCCGCCCGCAGGAGGTGAGAGCGGCCATAGCGGAGGGCAAGCAGGCGGAGAGGCGACCGCGGGTACAATCGATTACTGGCAGCGGTGTGTGTACTGCCCGGCTGCCTCGGAACACGGCTCATCCCTTGCCTTAATGTGGTCGGTTCGCTCCTTGCCTTAATGTGGTCTGTTCCGTCCTTGCCCAGTGGTTTATTTTTGCCTGCCTTGCCCTGATGGTTGGTTCGTTCCTTGCCTTAATGTGGTTGGTTCGTTCCTTGCCTTAATGTGGTCGGTTCGTTCCTTGCCTCAATCTGGTCGGTTCGTTCCTTGCCTTAATGTGGTTGGTTCGTTCCTTGCCCAGTGGTTTATTTGTTCCTGCCTTCATGGTTAGCTCTTTCCTTGCCTTAATGGTTGGTTCGTTCCTTGCCTTATTGTGGTCGGTTCGTCCCTGCCTTAATGGTTGGTTCGTCAATTGCCTTACTGCGGTCATTCCATCTCCTAACATAATGTGGCTGTTCATCCTAACTTACCTTCATGTCGGTTATTCATTCCATATCTGAATGTGATCCGTTCCTCTCATCATGTGGTCGGTTCATTCCTTGCCTCAATGTGGTCGGTTCATTCCATCCCTTAAAGTGATGAGTTCATATCTTCCCTCAAGGTAATCGGTTCACCCCTTCTCTCAAGGCAATCCGTTCTTCTCTCCCCTTAAAGCGGTCGGTTCGTCCTTTCCCTATAGGCAATCGGTTCGGTTCATCTCTCCCCTTAAAGCGGTCGGTTCATCCTTTCCCTCTAGGTAATCGGTTCGGTTCATCTCTCCCCTTAAAGCGGTCGGTTCGTCCCTTACAACTCTGCTCATTAAGTCGCCCTTCTCATCCATCCCTTTCAAGAGCACTGCCCCTCCCTTGCCCGAAGCCCCTCCTCCCGCCGCGGCCTTTGTGCCTCTCATGCAGTACCTTTTGTGGGCGTGAGCGAGGGAGAGGAAGGAGGGGTGAAGGAGGGAATGGAAAGTAGATAAAGAAACAAATTGTTTTTTTCATGTTTTTTTCATGTTTATATATATATATATATATATATATATATATATATGTATATATATGTGTATATATATATATATATATAATATATTCATACATATATATATATATATATATATATATATATATATATATATATATATACATGTATACACACACAGATGTGTGTGTGTGTGTGTGTGTGTGTGTGTGTGTGTGTGTGTGTGTATGTGTGTGTGTGTGTGTGTGTGTGTGTGTGTGTGTGTGTGTGTGTGTGTGTGTGTCTGTGTCTGTGTCTGTGTCTGTGTCTGTATCTGTATGTGTGTGTGTGTGAGAGAGAGAGAGAGAGAGAGAAAGAGAGAGATAAAGCGGAGCAAAGCACAAAAGGGAAATAAAGCACGAGAAAGAGAAGAAAAGGACAAGAGGAGAGGAAGTAAGGGGAAGTAGTAAGAGTAGGAAGAAGATATAACTCGAATGGGAGAGAAAATTAGCTGTAAGGAAGACGGAGGAAGAGACGGCAAAGACAGATACAGAGAGAGACACAGAGACAGAGACAAAGACAGAGATAGAGGCAGAGACAAAGACAGAAACAGAGACAGATACTTAGACAGAGACAAAGAGAAAAAGAGACAGATACAGAGATAGAGATAGAGACAGAGACACAGGCTGAGAGAGAGACAGAGACAGAGATAGAGACATATATAGAGACAGAGACAGAGACAGAGACAGAGACTTCCCCTCTGTTACAGGCTGAGAGAGAGACAGAGACAGAGACAGAGATAGAGACATAGACATAGACAGAGACAGAGACAGAGACAGAGACAGATACAGAGACAGAGACAGAGACAGAGACAGAGACAGAGACAGAGACAGAGACAGAGACAGAGACAGAGACAGAGACAGAGACAGAGACAGAGACAGAGACAGAGACAGAGACAGAGACAGAGACAGAGACAGAGACAGAGACAGAGACAGAGACAGAGACAGAGACAGAGACAAAGACAGAGACAGATACAGAGACAGAGAGAAAAAGAGACAGAGACAGAGACACAGGCTGAGAGAGAGACAGAGACAGAGACAGAGACAGAGACAGAGACAAAGACAGAGACAGAGACAGAGACAGAGACAGAGAAAGAGAAAAAAAAGAGACAGAGATAGAGATAGAGAAGAGACAAAGGCTGAGAGAGAGAGAGAGAGACAAAGACAGAGACAGAGACAGAGACAGAGACTTCCCCATACTCTTCTCCACATTTCCTCGATAGAAAAAAAAAAAATCCTCACTGACCTCAAACACGTTCAGCAGCTGATCTCACTCAAGATGTCAGATGGCAGGTGACCTTATAGCACGTCACAGCCTGGGAAGAAGGGGAATGAGATACCATCAGAGAATTCCCCCCAACGATGACCTGTGTCTCTTGGGATTCGTCTCTTTGGCTAAAGGGGGAAGGGGGAGAGTGGGAGAGAGAGGGGGGATGGGAAGGGGAGAGGGAGGAGGAAGGGGGATGAGAAGGGGAGGAGGTAAAGGGAGAGGGGAAGGGGAGGAGGGAGGAGACAGAGGGAAAGGGGAGGGGGAGAGGGAGTAGGGAGGGGGTAGGGAAGAGAAGGAGAGAGGAGAGAGGGACAGGGAAAGGGAGAGGGAGGAGGAAGGGGAGGAGGGAGAGGGGATGGAGGAGAAAGGGAAAGGGAAGGAGAGAGAGGGGGGGAAGGGAGGAGGGGGAGAGGGAGAGGGGAAGGAGGAAGAAGGTAAAGGGAGAGAGGAAAGGGAGGAGGGGTGAGGAAGAAAGGGAGGAGAGGGGGAGGGAGGAAAAAGAGAGGTAGAGGAGGAAGGAGAAATTGGGGGAGAGGGGAAGTATGAAGTGGAGTTGGAGAAGAGAAGGAGGAAGTGGAGTTGGAGAGGGATAGTCGAAAGGGGAGGAGGGGGGAGGCAAAAGAAAAGGGGGAGGGATGAAGAGGAAGAAGGAAGGGAAAGGGGAGAAGCAAAGAAGAAAATGAGGAGGACGCGTAGAGAGAGAGGAGGAAGGGGAAGGGAAGAGGAAGAAAGATGGAGAGAGGGAGAGTGAGAGGAAAGGAGGAGGTTGAGAAAAGATGAAAAGGTAAAAAAGAAGGAAGATAGTGAGATGAAGGTAAAGAAAAATTGGGAAGGATAAATGAAGGGAGAGGGGAAGGAACGGGAGAAGGGAATATGGAGAGGGAAATAAGGAAGGACGAAGGGGAGAGGGAAGGAGGAGGGGAGGAGGGATAGAGTAAAAGAAAGAAGAAAAGAGGAGGGAGAAGAAAGGAAATAGAGATAGAAGGAAGTACAAGTAGAAACTTTGTGTTACTGTTAAAACTTTAGTGTATGAATATATTTACGTGTCCGTGTATGTACTGTATATGCGTGTGTATGTATAAGAAAAATTACAATGGGAGTGGTCATTATAAAACTGTAACTGCACTAATTATCAACGCCATAATATCCGTTGTCGGAATAATCAACATGAAAATGGCTTTGAAAACTGCAAAACGAAAAAAGAAAAATAGACATGTTTAAACTTGTCGTGTAGCTGAATTATCAGTGGCAACAGTGTACCATCATTCATCAACTGATACACTTTTATTAATCTAATTACTTCGTTCGTTTCATATCTATTTTATATTAAAACATATCTACACTTTTGACATTTTCTTTATCATTTCACTCCCTTTAAAATCACACACTACGGTAAACCCAAGCTCTTGTTCACGTCTATCATCCACGTATATCAAAAGTACTCATATTTACTTCTCTTTATATTTTTTCTTCTTTCCTACCATCATATCCTTAACTACCATATCTCAAAAGCCTTGTTACGACCTCCCTTGGTATCCTGGCATTGACTGGGGTAATTCGTTACTCCCGGCGGCCATTAAAGATGCAAGTGGCTCTTCCCATGATCACCCACCCTCCCTCTCATCTTAATTATGCCATCTCCTTCATTACCTCGGGGCGAGACAGCCTCTTAGATATATGTGTGAGTGTTTCTTTACGTGTATCTCTAAATTAGTGTGTTTCTTCACGTGGATGTGTGTTTGTGTGTATTTCTTTGTGTGCTTATATGTTGTTTATATGTTTGTTACGTGTACATGTGCTTCTGTATTTGCATATGTGTGTGTGTGTATATGTATATGTATATATATATATATATATATATATATATATATATATATATATGAATATATATATACAGTTTATATATATGTATGTATGTATGTATGTATGCATTTAAATATATATATATATATATATATATATATATATATATGTGTGTGTGTGTGTGTGTGTGTGTGTGTGTGTGTGTGTGTGTGTGTGTGTGTGTGTGTGCCTTTATGTATATAATTTTGTGCATCTCTTTCAGGCTTGAATCATGCCGATGTGGATCCACTTGATCCCCCTCTTCCTGCCATCCTCATCCTCCTCACGCATCATTACCACTTTCATGTCCTCCCTGATACCGGCCTTCAATACAGCTTTTCCGCTCCCTCCCTCACGTACGCCTCGTCTTCTCGGTACGCGTGACCGCGCCGTCTCAGCTTCCCTTCTGCATCCCCAGCGGCCCAGCATCCTCCCCCTCTTTCTTCACTCTTCGTCTTGTCCAGCTGCGTCGCCCCTAACGTGAATCTCAGCATCCCCATCTCTCCCACATCGGTCTGCATCTCCTGCCCCTTCTGTCACTTGTCGCTTCCATTCTGCAGCGCCTCCGTCTTCGCCATTGCCTTCAACATCTTTCCCTTCACTTCCTACAGCTACACCGACTTGCTTGCGTCATCTGAGCCATCCCCTTGTCCGAGCGCTTTCATCTCCTTGATCCATTGGGAATTCCTCTCCCTGATATTGCTCTATGTTTTAGTTTGATTCATCTCTTCCTCTTATTAACAATCATCTGTCTTGTAGCCCATATTGATCTCATGTTGTAAGGATCTCATCGTCGAACCTTTGCGAACGCCCATTCTTACTACGGAGGATTCACTGGAAACATCTGCACGTCTGCTTTTTGTCAGGCTTCCATTACACATGTCACGTAGGATCCACACGGATTTCTCCTTTATGTTCTTCAGTCTCAGGCAGTTCAGACCTGGTCTCTCATTATCCTGGTATAATTATCCTCATATTCGGTGATGTAAATGCAGGATTTGCTGTCCCTCTCTGTACTTCTCCCTTACCTGACACGGTACAAAGATGGCGTTCACCGTGCTTCATTCGGTATGAACTCGAACTGGTCTTTCCAGATCTTAGTCGATCTCCTCGGTTCCCATTCTATCTCGTGTTTTTTTTCCAGATCTTTTTAGCATCCGTTTGATACCAGAGTAGCTGTTACAGTCTTGCCCTTCCCCTTCGTCCTTGTAAACTGGGGTCGATACCTAACTTCTCCAGTCATCGAGGATTTTTTCAGGCATGATGACGTCGCTGAACTGGTTCATCGGGAAGTCTGCCCTCGTAGCTGCCATGGAGTTCTACAACTCCACAGAGATATCTGAGCTAAAGGCCTTTAGTTCCTCCTTTTCACTGGATCCACTCCTCTTTTCCGCCACGCTCCACTATCCTCTCTACTTTCCTGTCTTCCATATATATCACCTTCTCAAATACTCCCTCCACCGGTTTCGTGCGACCTCGCTTTCCGCCGGTGCCCCTTTTTCTAAGCTTCGAACTTCACTACCTTGTTATTGCCCACTTTGTTACCTTGTTTACATCCCTGAACTCCCTGAGAGACTTCTAATCGATCCAGGTCTCCAGCCCTCTTTTTCGTCTCCCTAATCGCTTCCTGTAGCCTACTTCATAACACCATCAGATGTTCTCGTTCTTCTTGGATTTGTCTTTCGAGTCTCCCCTCTATGCAATACTTTTCTCTGTTATCTTGCTCACCCATTCCCAGTCGTCCGCATCGTTCCTATGACTCCCTCCTCTTCCTGTGCAGATACCTCCCGGGAATCCATGTCCTCCAACTTCCACCACTGAGTTTCTTCACAGCTCTCTTCTTGGTGCGCCTCTGCATGTTCACTCTAGTTTCAATACTGTCTTGCTTACAACAAATTTATTTAAGTATAACAACACTTTAATTAAAGATTATTCTTCTTGTAAATCACTAATTTCAGCATCAATATTTGACACCGTACAGTTTTGTTTTGTTTTTATGCGTATCGTTTAAACCATTAGTATAGGTTGTTTTCGAGACAGCCAGGCCTCCTGCCTGAACGAAGCTGATGGCCCTATCCCTCTCTCCCACACCAAACCTTCCCACGTATCCTTTCGCCTTCGTTTTGTCAACTCAGTGATTTTCCGGACACCTGCTGATCCACGATGGCTCATTCTCTTGTGTCTTCTGCAGCACGTCACCCATCTGATCCTGAAACAGGTCATCGCTTCTAGTCTTCATCGAGGAAACACTGATGTTCACTAGTTCGTTGTTGGTCTCATACAGATCAGTCCGCTAAACTCTCCTTTCTCAGTTCCGCATCTAACACAATACCTACAAAATTTCTTCTTGCATTCTGCCCCGTTAGAACAGCTTTTGAATATTTCCATTTTGTCTCCTGTGCACACAGTGTATTGATTTTTATTTTCGGGTATGTCTATACATGCATTTGTTTTATACGTACATGTACCTGTGTAAAAATATGCATGTATATGAGAAACACTGACATTCCAACTCCGTTAAACGAATGATGAAAATGGTCTTTTGATAATCTTGTGATTTATAAACTAGCAAATGGTGTGAAATCTACGCGTTCAGTACGTAATATTTCGTTACGTTTTTTTTGTCCACTTCAGTGTTAGATTTTCGAGTCGCGAGCCACGTCACTTTGTTTGACTTCACTTTTTGATGTGTAGCTTACGAAATGGAGTCCGACAGATGTGTGAATATGTCACTGTCTAGATATATTTCCTGTTTTCTTGTGTGGTATGAATGTGTTTGCTCCTATTATATTTTTTTTTATCTCTGACACGCATGCACACACACACACACATATATATGTGTTTATGTGTATAAATATATACACATATATATGTGTGTGTGTACGCGCGCGCGCGCGCGCGCGTGTGTGTGTGTGTGTGTGTGTGTGTGTGTGTGTGCGTGTGTGTGTGTGTGTGTAAATATATATATATATATATATATATATATATATATATATGTATACATATATATCTGTACACACATACACTAACAGTATATCATATACAGACAGAAGACCTTCATAACGGACAGACAGCTGGAAAAGCGAGAGCGAAAACGCCCAAAAGAGCTGACGCGCAGGACCCAGCGGGCGGAGGCGGGACACGGCCAGACCGCCAGCGATCTAACTTAATAAACTTGGCAGTGTAAAATCCGAGGTTAAACGCTCCGCAGAATGCAATGCAGGGAATGGGAAATTCCTGCACCAGAATGTTTTCCCTCCAAAGATAGCTGCGTCACAGGCGCCAGGTCCCGTCTCGGCCTCAACTACTGGAAACAAATGGAGAAAGTTTTGCTGTGAGGGACGTGTCATACAAAATAGTTATATATTCCCCTCCCTTTTGGATGCTCTGCGTTTTGCGGAGGAGATCTTACGTCCCCTGCGCCCCTGCATTAAGCTCATTACGATACATACTCCGCTCCTACAGAATTATTCATACGATCTAGAGCCAGAGGAATCTACAGAACTTATTCAACAAACTCCCTGTTCCGTGATCGTGCTTTATCGAAATCACTAATTCTTACCATCTTCAAAAATACTAAATCTTATCGTCTTAGTGCAAAGCAACAAAAAGAACTGATGTTCGTTTAGCAATATGGAATAAAAATTCTCAAATCATTATACGAACAACAAACTTCTGGATTTGGGAATAAATGTACTTTGTAATGTGAACTCGTAAATACATGAACATTCACCAAAACAAAAAAAAAATAGATCTTATTTCTTTTCTGATTGAATAAAGTCTCCTTATCTTTATTTGATTTAGCCAAATTGGAGCAAACACGAAATGATAGAGAAATATATAAATATATATAGAGAACGAGAGAAATAGAGAGAGAGAGAGAGAGAGAGAGAGAGAGAGAGAGAGAGAGAGAGAGAGAGAGAGAGAGAAGCAGACAGACAGAAAGAGAGGGAGAGAGAGAAGCAGACAGACAAAAAGAGCGAGAGAGTGAAACAGACAGACAGAGGCAGACAGACGGAGAGAGAGAGAGAGAGAGAGAGAGACGACGCAAATGTAAACACCAAAGTCTTCCCTTCCATACAACCAACGCCAGACAGAAGATTCTCCCAATATAGAGCCTGCGACGAACGGGAAGACTCAGTAAGCCTAGTTCATAATTTCTTTCCCTTTTCTCGGGAATCAGATATGAACAACCGAATCTCGTACATCTGACTCCCCTTCTCACTCTTTCTTCCTCTTCCATTATTTATTTCTCTCTTCGCCGGAATCAGATGTGAACATCGAAATCCCTAGCTTCTTTCTCTCTCTCTCTCTCTCTCTCTCTCTCTCTCTCTCTCTCTCTCTCTCTCTCTCTCTCTCTCTCTCTCTCTCTCTCTCTCTCTCTCTCTCTTCCTCTTCCATAATTTATCTCTCTTTACCGGGAATCAGATATGAAAATCTCTTCACGGCGGCTCACTGTCCGAGGCGGGAAAGCCGATTCATCAGGACCTCGCTAGTAAGGAGCACAAGCTGGTCGGGTAAAATAGGGAAAAAAGCTGGACGGTTCGTGGAAAAGTGGGGGTAGTGGGAAGGGGCTATTGGGGAAATGGGGGGTATTGGGAAAGGGTAAATGGGAAAGAGACGTTCTTGGAAAAGAGTAGTTATGGAACATAAATTTATTAAGGAAGTGAGGGTAGTAAGCAGGTGTTATTGTGGAAATGGTGATATTGGGAAAAGGTTAATGGGAAAAATTGGGAAGGATTTCATTGTTACCTTGGACTTAGAACAGAGGCATTGGGAAAGGGTTAGGGGATACAGGAACGGGAGATATTTAGAAAAGGGATACCAGAAAGTGAACATTTTCCTTTTGCCAATCGTCATGCGTTACAGTTATGTTCCTTCACATTGCATTAATGTTCTTTCTGTGAAATGACAAACCCTTTTGAGAGTTAACTTTTTGCAAGGGCAGAGGAAATTATTACTTGTTTGTGTAACATCGGTACCAATCTTTTTTCAACCTAAATA
>NC_061823.1:11124739-11129739 GCF_019202785.1 Penaeus chinensis | reverse complement strand
TCTATTTCCTATGAAATAACATTGTCAATTCTATTTTTTATGATATCTAAGCTATTGTATTCTTTTAGAATTTGAAGAAAGTTTCTTTTGTCTTCCTGCTTGTTAATAAACTGTTAGAGAGAGAGAGAGAGAGAGAGAGAGAGAGAGAGAGAGAGAGAGAGAGAGAGAGAGAGAGAGAGAGAGAGAGAGAGAGAGAGAGAGAGAGAGAGACAGAGAGAGAAGAAGAAACAAAAAGAAAGAAAGGACGAATAAGAAAATAAATTGAGAGAGGGTAAAGCAAGTGAGAAAGAAGAGATAGATTGAACAAGACGTTTCAACAAATCATGATCAGTAACACGTAACCAAAAAAATAACCAGATGCGACGTGCACAGCCTTTATGATTTTCGCTTCTCCTCTCTCCCTCTCTTTCTTTTCCCAGCATACGAGACTCAAAAGTCCCTTTCTTTGCTTTCCCGAGAAAGTTTTTACTCCTTTTTCACCAGGCATCTCATGGCTACTTAGCCTTTTGTTCTTAATTCTCTCTGACCATCTGCTCCTTCACTCGCCTCCTTTCTCTCTGCTTTCAAGTTCCTTCTTCTGTGTTCTCCTCCCCTTTGCCCTCCGCTCCCTGGGTTCCTTCGCCCTATCGTTCTCTTTCCCTTTCTCTCTCTCTCTTCTGCTGTATTTGTCTGTTTCTCTTTCTCTTTCTCGAGCTTGCTCTCTCTCTCTCTCTCTCTCTCTCTCTCTCTCTCTCTCTCTCTCTCTCTCTCTCTCTCTCTCTCTCTCTCTCTCTCTCTCTCTCTCTTTCTCTTTCTCTCTCTCTCACTCCCTCACTCATTAATGGATATACCACTATATCTCCACTACAGATCTACCATCTATCTCCATCTGTCTACTCTCTCTCTCTCTCTTTCCTCACACCGTTTCCCCTCTCTCTCTTCTTTTTTTCCCCTTTTTTGCTCGACCTCATATCTGCTTCGCCCCTTTTTCCTCTTCCGAACCTTTCCCCTCTTCCATTCACCCTATTCTGGGTCGAAAAGGCAAGTCCGGGGAGGGGAGAGCGGTCTACGAGGGGAGAAAGAAAGCATTGGGGAGAAAGGCGAAAGTGGGGAAGGAGAGAGATGCTGGAAGGGGGGAAGGTTGAAGGAGGAGAGTGTTGCCATGAAGGAGAGGATAGGTTGAGGGAGGGGAGAGCAGGTTGAGGGAGGGGAGAGCAGATTGAGGGAGAGGAGAGCAGATTGAGGGAGGGGAGAGCAGATTGAGGGAGGGGAGAGCAGGTTGAGGGAGGGGAGAGCAGATTGAGGGAGAGGAGAGCAGATGGAGGGAGAGGAATGTTACCAGGGAGGGGAGGTCCGCAGTGCAGGGGTCGTGAGGGAAGGTCCCGAGGGCTTTCTCCGGCACTCACCGCCCGCTGTTTGTTCACCTGATGTTTTTAATTTTTTCGGCGGCTTCATACCTGCTTTTGAGCCTCTGTGTGTTGCTCGCGAGGACTAACAAGCCAGCTCGTTTCTGAGGGCGTTGTGGGCGTGAGTTGGGCACAGGGTGGGCGTGGGGAGAGGTAGAAGGAGGGGTGAAGGAGGGAGGGGTAATGGTCTACTATGAATGGGTCGGGAAGGACATGAAATTATAGAGTTGTTAGCGACACAGAACTTGCATCAAAAATTCACCAAGACCTGGAAGTAAACAGCGCCTCAATGATATGCAAACAGCATACCTGCGTTGTCTGACCCCTTCTCCCTTTCCACCCTCCCCCCTTCCCCCCTTCCCTCCTTTCTCCCTCTTTTCCCACTTTCCCTTTGCCTCCCAATTGTTCAGTTTTGGGGCCGCAGTCAAGGGCGTGGGGTGTGGGGCCGCCTGACAAGAGTTAGCAGATAAGAACAGCCGGGAAACCAACGACATTAATAGCTCGCGAGGGAAATCTTATCAGGCATCTACCCCCTCCTCGCACAGGATCCCAACAACAACAACAATGACATCAACAACAATAACAATAACCGTTACAGCAACAGCAACATCAACGAAAATAACAACATTAAAAATGCGCAACTCACATATAATTGAAATTTACATAAATTAATAATTCCATATGGGCAATTATTTACGTATTCTTTAGGGTTTTATCTTTTTAAAAAAAATGGGGACATGATCTACATATTTAGAGTGCTAGTTACTTTCTACCACCATGTAAATTTTTCTGCATACTCATTTTCTGATATTTTTTTTATTGTCAGGTTCCACATTATTGTTTTGTATATACACGCGTACATACATACAAACATGCATATATACATATATATATATATATATATATATATATATATATATATATATATATATATATATGTATATATATATATATAATTTTTGTATATTAGGAAATTATATATATTATATATTAGGTAAATATATAATTATATAGTTATATTATATATTATGTAAATATACATATATATGTATATTTATGTATTTAGTTATTTACTTGTAAGCCAATTTGTTTAAATGTTGCTTAGCACACACACAGAAGCACACACACACACACACACACACACACACACACACACACACACACACACACACACACACACACACACACGCACACGAACGCCTTTCACTTCCCACATTAAAAGGAACACACACATCTGGGAATCTCGCACGTTACGACACGCATTGCATGTGACCTGTTCCGACGCTGGCATCCATTAGTGACCCTCCAGCCCTCACTTGACGCCCTCCCCAACCCCCCTCCTGCTATTCCCCTTGTCCAACGAATCGCCCTTTTCCCTCCCCCCCCCCCTTCCTACCCTCTCCCCAGGAACCACTTCTTCCCCTTACTCCGTCTATCGCTTCCCCCTCTTTCCTCCCCCCTCCCTCCACCCTGTTCCATTCTTCCCACCTCTTCCCCCTTTTCCCGGGACCCTTCTTCTCCCCCCCCCCTTCCCCCAATTCCATCCTGTCTACCCCACCCCCCCACCCCTTTCCAACTACCTTTCCTGACTATGCCTGACACGCGAACTCTCCATCATCAGCCATCACCTGCCTCTGTTGTCACCCTCGGCTTGGTAGAGGCGAGGGGAGGGACAGGGAGGGAGGGCGGCGAAGGAGGGGTATGGAAGGAGGGGGAAGGGGATTTTGGAAACTGGGGTATTGCAGTTGGGAGGAGGAAAGTAGGAGAGGAGTGATGAGGGAAGTGATAAAGAGGAGGAGGAGAGAGAGAGAGAGAGAGAGAGAGAGAGAGAGAGAGAGAGAGAGAGAGAGAGAGAGAGAGAGAGAGAGAGAGAGAGAGAGAGTGCGAGAGTGCGAGAGTGTGTGTGTGTGTGTGTGTGTGTGAGAGAGAGAGAGAGAGAGAGAGAGAGAGAGAGAGAGAGAGAGAGAGAGAGAGAGAGAGAGAGAGAGAGAGAGAGAGGAGGGAGAAATAAAAACAGGGATATTTTTCATGGTAATTTGCTATTGTCCGTGTATGTCTACATGTATATATATATATATATATATATATATATATATATATATATATATATATATGCATATATATATATATATATATATATATATATATATATATTTGAATCTATATATATATATTTGCATATATATATATATATATATATATATATATATATATATATATATATATATTATACACACATACTCTTACCCTCCCTTTGATAACGTCATCAAGTCCTTCATCGGAATCATCTTTATGGGTTTTCCACACCACGCTGTTTATGTGGTTCTCGAACGGCTCTCGTGAGCATACACGCACTAGGCTGAATATATAGTACAGACGATCGTATTTACTGCGAGAGAGACTCGGGCCAGCTGGGAGTATACGCTTAAGCTCATGTTACGACTCAAGTTATGGAGGTATGTGTATGCGTGTGTGTGCTTGCTGTTTCCTGCGCGTCATGTTCTATTCCGTTATTACCTCTGCTTTTATTGGTTCGGGCGTTTGTTTACTAGTTACCCGGGAGGATTACGCATCAAAAAAAAAGGTTACAGACGGATTGTGAGGAACTATTGTAGGTGGGTTGCTCATGACCAGGGACCCGTTGATTGGATTTTGATGAACTAGATTTGTTTACAGGTTTAAGGTCGTCGTGCGGTTTCCCATAGAAAGTGGACCTGCTAGGAAATTAATTTTCTCTTAATAAAAAAAATGTGATGCTTTCTTGTAAACGGATTACATTTTTTTCCTTTCTCTCTCTCTCTCTCTCCCCCCCCCCCTCTCTCTCTGTCTCTGTCTCTCTCTCTCTCTCTCTCTCTCTCTCTCTCTCTCTCTCTCTCTCTCTCTCTCTCTCTCTCTCTCTCTCTCTCTCTCTCTCTCTCTCTCTCTCTCGCTCTGTTTCGTTATATTCATATTACACTTTAGGCGTTAGTGGAGATCTGTGTTGTCTTTTATTCTAAAAACAATCCTTAATCACCGCTAATTAAAACAGAAAAATACATGGTCTCTCTCTTTGGAAATAAACTTTTTGTTCGTCTACTTTTTGTATTATTATTATTCTCCTGACGTTGCAGAATTGCCCGTTCTTCTTCACCTTTCCTCATTCTCCTAGAAGTTTCATGTTAAATTCACTTTCTTAAGCTTGTCATGACTCTTAACCTAACACTTCCATCCGCGCCTCGCACAAAGTTGTTTTTACTCTCTCGTTTTCATCTCAATTTCTTTCCCTTTCGTGAACGATTTAATGTTTTTTTTTTTTTCTTATCTCGATGCCTTAGTCTTTTATTCTTTATGCTATACAAAATGTTCCTTTGTGTCCCTGCTTCCACATGTATTCGGTTTTCCTTCATTTATCGTTAATTCCACCCCCCCCCACGCCTTTTCCCCCCCACCCAGTTTCCTCGGCACGTGTGTTTGTTATACCATGACAAGGGGATCGATCTCGCGGCTCCTGATATTGATCATACTATCTGTCGAGCGGCTGGTCGGTAGTCCCCCCCCTCACCCTCCTCATCACCCTCTCTTCCTCCCTTCCATTTTCCTCCAACCTTCATTTTTCCACTTCCCTTCTTCATTGCC
>NC_061823.1:11114739-11122239 GCF_019202785.1 Penaeus chinensis | reverse complement strand
AAACGCAAGTCACAGATCCATTTCTATATGTCATGATTAAACACGTATTTATTAGCCTTTCATGTAAACACTTCTAAACATTTATCAGTTATTTTCGTAATAGAGCGTACTTATTTCCGCTAAAGACAATAATAAAACAATTCTTACTTAGTTTTTAGGAAACACTTTAATAGATTTCACCATTGTACGTTTTTATTTATCTTGCTTAACTGATGATTCAAAGATTGAGAATATGTACCCATCGAAATATTTATGGAACTGCCTTGTACATTAATCAGCGCAGCACGTAGTCAGCAGTCTAGTTTGCGGCTCCTCGCAGCTGCAAGGCATAGCGCAACTGAATCATCTCTACCCGATTTTAATGGCTTAGGGAGAATATTCTTTTAAGCTCGTATATATTGTAAACGATTTAATGAAAATATAAATATGTAGTTAAGTGAACATGAATATAACATATGCTTATGGATATGCTATTGTGCAACATTCGTTGCTTATTTATTATTGTATGCAATTTTTTAATATTTGAATATGGTCTTACCTCCTTACCACCGCTTGGATAACCTAAAATCACCAAGATAAATAAACGTATTTTAAGTGTGATGATCCCGAAGCGGAACTACATTGAAAGGAGTGTTTGAGTAGCACATAAGCCAGATGATGGACTGCGGTGTTCACGGCATTCCCTCCCTTACGATATTTATGTCTCTACTTTCCTGCTTTGTTTACACTGCGATCCAATCTTTCCTTCAGGCTAAATTATGACATTCGCTCGAGATTACATTACTTCGCGACCAATCTCCGTTTTGCCAAGATCAATGTCCGTTGCTGCAGGATATATAAAAGGAGTAGAAGAGAAAGAAAGGAGAGGAAGAATTTAAAAGGACGAGATCATCGGCATCTTTGCAATATGTGGAAAGAAAACGGGAAAACGTAAACTAAAATCAAAGGAAAACGGGAAGGAGAAATTCCGGGTCGTCTTACCCATGCTTCGGAACTTTACGCGAGTCCGAAAAAAAACCCGGAAAATTCGAAAGATACAAGGGAAAAACGTAGATAAATGAGAAAAGGAAAAGATGGAAGATAGGAAAAACAGTAGAAGCGGAAGGATAAGACTCCCGTAGCCAGGAGTACTATAACCACGGAACATGACAGCAGAAGACAAATTAATCGTTAAAGGGAAATAAATGCCTGAGATAAAAGCAGGAAGTTAAAACTCAACACCAGACTTGCCTTCCTGTTTGGCTCTTCCGGGCCAGACTTTAGGGCCCTTAGAGTTGCCAGTGCTTCGTATTAGAACAAAGTCAGGGAATTTAATGCAGAGAAACTCGTAAAGGTCTAACGACATGGGTGTGTTGAAAGGGTGTTTGGCGGGACCAAGTACTGTGTCAGCGCCATTTTCTACCGCATATAACCGCGAACAGCAGAGACAACAGTTCACATTTGCAAGCCCGAAGACCTTGGTTGTTGTAGCAGAAGGGCCAAACAAACATACTGATGGAAGGCCACAGGAAGGCCGAAGACCTGCCTAAGGGCCCTGTGCCAGTCCTCTGCGCACTTTGATCTTCCTAGCGCACAAGAGACGACAAAGTGATTTTCAGAAAATGCTATCCTTTTCCCAGAAGAAAGAAGTAAAATCAAGAATTCCTTCTTGTCAAGCTTGAAGCTTCTAAAAGATATATGGAGGAAGTTGTTGCAGCCCCAGAGTTCAAGAAAGGAAAACAAACAAACAAACAAAATCCATAACTTCATGAACACACGCTTCGCAAAGCCACAACCCACAACACAGAACGCTCGTTCAACACCTACACTCGCGTTCTCCTCCGTCGGCTGCAGCATATGGTGAGCTGCAATAAGTCACCCTCGGAGTATGAGGAGGAGAACTACCTTCTCAGGACGTCTGATTTACGACTGAGGGAAGATGCATGGCTCGAGGGTCCCCGCGTGTCTGCGTAGGAGTCGAGGCTGAGGATCTCTTGAGGAACAGCTGAGAGCGAGGAGTGCTCTCTTAGTACTGACCGGCGGGGAATGGTATAATTAGGACGATGTTAATGCGAAGGACTGATAGTGATGTTCAAGATGGCGACTCGATGCGGAAATAACAAGATGGTAGGTAGGTTTTTTTGTTTGTTTGTTTGTTTGATGAATTAATTAATAAATTAACAAGTAAATATAAAAATAAGTATATAGATAAATAACATAATAAAGCTTCCATTGTAAGAACTATGGTAAAATAGCAGATTCGACGAACAGTTTGAGAGAAATCATGAGAAGGAACCGCGTCGCATCCATAGGGAAACGAATATGGGCGGAGGAGACAGCGAATTAGCAGCGAAGGAGAGCTATTATATCAACCTAAGGAGGAATCTCGCGGGGCGGAAGGACCCCTAGAACAGCGAGAATATCCCAGGAAGCAAGTAACGACCTGATCCATCTCCCTCTCTCCGTCGCTCTCTCTCTCTCTCTCCCTTTCTCTCTCTCTCTCTCTCTCTCTCTCTCTCTCTCTCTCTCTCTCTCTCTCTCTCTCTCTCTCTCTCTCTCTCTCTCTCTCTCTCTCTCCCTCTCCCCCGTTCCTCCCTTCTCGATCCTCCCTTCATGAGAACAAGACCCCCAAAAACCTCAGCATGTCGTCAAGTTCTCATCGGCCTTACGGGGACATTAAGGCGGCAATAAGACCCGAACTTGAAACTCCTCTCGTGCCTCGTTCCTCTTCCTTGGGGGGGGGGGGGGGTGACGCCGGATGTGGAGGGAGGGAGGGAGGGGAAGAGGGAAGGAGGGAGAGGGGTGATGGAAGGAGGAAGGATAGAGGGGAAGGGAGAAGACGATGGATAAAGGTGGGAGGCTGGGGGAGTGGCATAGAGGAAGAGAGGGGTCCGAGGGGGGAAAGGAGAAGGTGAGGAAGCGAGAAAATGGTGTGGAAAATACCCCCCTGGAAGTTTCTAGACATGGGTTGGCGGGGCGTGTATGGCAAGGGAGGGTTTATGAGCATGTCTCGGAGGAAGCGAGTGACGCAGGACTGAAGGAGGCGCGATGTAGGAGCCTCGAACTAGCCATGGGACGCGTGGCTGGTTCGGAAGTCGTTGGGAGGAGGAGGAGCTGCAGACAATGAGGGGCTGTCGCCGGGCGGTATGTGGCTGCTCTCGGCTCCCGGTAATATATATATGTGTGTGTGGTTGTATTTGTGTGTGTGTGTGTGTGTGTGTGTGTGTGTGTGTGTGTGTGTGTGTGTGTGTTTGGGTGCGTACAACTTTTGCTTTATTCTCTCTCCCCTGCTTTGTTGATTCCGTCATCTATTCGAATAAACTGCACTGCAGTGACCTGCAAAGCGTACCGAAAATCGACTAGCATACAAAATAATCGAAACATAATATTCCTGAAAATTTCCATGTCCAGCCAGACGAATCAGCGACGCCACTATTTTCATTTGAACGTTTTATTTTCGCCCCGAACTCGCGCAGGAAACAGATCTTCAACCCGGAACGCGCGGATCGTTACAGACGACAGGGCTGATAATTTCCAACATATACCTTTCGTTCCATGAACATAGCACCGCTATTTGTTTACCGAGTTCCATAACGCACAGTGGGGGAAACTAACGTACATACATTTCAGTGATAAATTGCCGCCGTTAACAGCCAATTCACGTGTTCGTATTTTGTTGCCGAAGATAATATTCGACTCCGACGCCGCGAAAAGCCTGTGCCAAGCTCTCTCCTCATGGCTGATAGCGTCGTGTTATGATCCAGGCACTGTGCACCGGCCAGCCATTGTGAAGATCTGGAAATAATGTTGGGATAAATTATACTAAGCGGAGAGTGCCGAGGTCCGGCGCCAGAGAGGGGCGCCAGACAATGGACACACAGGGTGCCAGATTCCCACCACCACACGGCCGGCAAGCATCGAGTCTATGGTTTCCACACCGCCACGCCCATATGCACACGGGATGCAGCGTGCCAGGGGGGACGATACACAAGGGGCATCGTCTCTGTCATTGCTACTGCTCATGACTTTTTTTTTATGATTGTGGTTCTATCTCTCTCTCTCTCTCTCTCTCTCTCTCTATCTATCTATCTATCTATCTATCTATCTATCTATCTATCTATCTTTCTATCTATCTATCTATCGGGCTCGATTCATTGTCTAGTAGTGTTTGCTTTCAAAATTATCCTCATACGCCATAGATAGGCTTGCGAGTTTTTCCATAACCTAAGCTAATCGACTTGACCCAATCTCAGTGCAGTATATTTCATAACTAGATGTGTATTCCTTTTATACTTCAATACATAATTAAGTGAAACCATTCACTCCACCTTAAATACGTGAACTTGTTAACTAAAATAAACGCAACTCATTTTAAATTATCTCACTCACACTTTAGAAAATTAGGTCAAAATACATAACTCATTTCAGATCACCTCATAAACCTCTTCTTATTTCGCTGTTTCCTATGGCCAGGCAAAGGCAGACCATCTCATAAACCGATATTAACAAAAGTCAAATCACGGAACGCACTCCAATTCATCTCACTCACAAACCGGCCTCCACCAACTCAAGTCAAAACAAAGACCTCATTTCAAATAATCTCAAATGCAACTCATTTCAGATCATCTCACAATAAACCGACATCCAGCCACTCGATTCCAACCACGTAACTCATTTCAAATCATCTCAATTCAACTCAAAACACGCACCTCATTTCGAGTCATCTCTATTATCAACAGCCAACTCAAAATCCTGACCCAACGCGACCGATTAACACCGAGTGGTCAGTAAATGCGTGTATATTATATCAGGAGTAAGATAACAACATCACGATAGTCTGGAATACCTAAGTACCAAATCCGTGCTCATCTCGCCTTTCTATCGGTCAAACAAAAACAATATATTTAAATTGGAAAAATTCCTCTAGTTCCGAAATGTGTTTGAGAATCGTTTTCCTGTTAGAAGAGGAATGAGAAATAAAAGAAACTAATACTGTGAAATGTAAGTTTCTTTCTATAATGTTCATGATTTCTCGACCAACCCTCCTATTTCCGTCCCTTCCCCCTTTACAAAGAAAAGACAAAAAAAAATCTGACCAAAGAACTTCCTCAATGTCGTCGATAACCCCCACCTCTCCCCCCATCCAAAATAATAATAATAAAAAAGGCACCAAAAACATAAAAAGAAGAAAGGGGAAAAGGGGAAGAGGGAAATGTACAAAACAAAAAGTTAAAAAACGCTCTCTTGTTTCCCTTAAAACGGTGATTGCTCGCGTGTAATGGATAGTCATCTCCACAGAGTTTGGAACGCGGCCCAAGGACTCCGTGCTGTCTCGATTTGTTTTCATCCATTCTTCTTTTTTAATAGTTTCGGTTCTTTGTTTGGCCGTCTTTTTTATGGGACGCGTTTCTTGGGGTCTCGACTTTCTATGGATTGAGTGGTTGTCTGCAACATATCTGTAGTTTTTGTTCGTTGTACTTCTGTGTATAAATTAAATTTATTGCGTCCTTGTATAACCAATATAACGTTTTATTTTTTTGTCGATTTAAGGGCTTTGATTTACATACACTAATGTTATAACTTGAAGGGAAATTCGATTAGAAAAACTCGTTATCGACGGCACAGTTCGTACCGAAATATATACACTGAGTGTGATTGAAGATTATAAACAGTTCATTAACACTTGAATCAATCATTGCACACGTGGATTATGGAGCTATACCATTAAATACTACACACACACACACACACACACACACACTTGACACCTCTAGGTAAAGTAAACCTGCTCCTTCATTTATTAACATACTTATCCTCTTGCCGCAAGTTATTGATAATAGAACTTGAAAGAATATTTACTTTTTCACCTTGTGTGTGTTTTTTTCTTGCAGATTCTCTCTCTCTTTCTTTCTCTCTCTCTCTCTCTCTCTCTCTCTCTCTCTCTCTCTCTCTCTCTCTCTCTCTCTCTCTCTCTCTCTCTCTCTCACTCTTTCTCTCTCTCTCTCTCTATCTATCTATCTATCTATCTATATATCTATCTATCTACCTATCCCTTTCTCTCTCTCTCTCTCTCTCTCTCTCTCTCTATCTATCTATCTATCTATCTATCTCTCTCTCTCTCTCTCTCTCTCTCTCTCTCTCTCTCTCTCTCTCTCTCTCTGCGGCCATATATTTCTTTCCCTTTTTAATGTTGTGGAAGTGACTCGGTCTGAGCTTTATGGCTTGTCGGTCAATCGGGATCACGCGTTTTATGGGACCTTTGGCACCTGCTCCCCTCCCCAAGATCCCCCCCCCCTCTCTCTCTCTCTCTCTCTCTCTCTCTCTCTCTCTCTCTCTCTCTCTCTCTCTCTCTCTCTCTCTCTCTCTCTCTCTCTCTTTGTCTTTTTCATAATTATCAAATTTACTGATAATATTAGTATTATTATTATCTTTCTTATTGTTATTATCACACTTATTATTGTTGCTGTATACTTATGATTTTTATCTCCATCGTTAGTCTTATTATTATCATTCTCTTGTCGTTATTTTAGTTATATTATTATTATTATCATTATCACCATTGTTATTCTTACTGTAATTATTTTCATGTTTATCTTCTTATATTCGGTTTTTATTATTTCTAGCATTATTATTATTATTACAATGCACGTACATGCATAACATTCTCTCACCCTTCGTCTTTGCTCCTCCCCCTCCCCCATCCTTTTCATCCCCCTCACACCCTCCCTCACCCTCCACCCATCCTTTCCCTCACCCCTCCATACCTCTCACACACCCTCACACCCTCCCTCGCCCTTCCTCTCATTTTTCCTCTCCCCATCCACCCTTCTCACACCCCATCCTTTCCCTGCCCACTCCCCCATCCTTTCCCTCTCCCTCCATCCCCCTCCACCCCCCTCACACCCCATCCTTCCCCCCCAACCTCTCCAACCCCCCTCACCGAAGCCGCAACACACACAACGGGGACGGAATAACGCTGAGAACTCCCCGACGACGCTCATTAAAGGCTCTTGTGGCACTCTTCCAAGAGCTTGTGTTCGCCCCGCTGTTTATGAACGAGGAGGGGAGGGGAGAGGGGGGAAGTTAGGAGGTGGGGAGAAGGGAAGGGGTAGAGAGGGGTGAAGGGGGCAAGGGGGAAAGGGGGTAGAAAAGGGAAAGGAAATTAGGAGGGTGGGGGAGGGGGTGAAGAGGAAAGGGGGAAGGGAGGGAAGAGAGGAGAAGGTAGGGGGAGGGAAGGTGAAGGGAAAGGGGAAGTGGAAAGGAGAGGAAAGGAATGGGAAGAGAGGGTGAGATGGGATAAGACAGGAAGAGGTAAGGGGATAAAGTAGGAGGGGAGATCCTATCCCTTGTAGGAGAAGGGGAAGGATGGAGGGATTGAGGAAGGACCTTAAGGTAAGTACGTGGAGGGACATCTGAGAGACGGGGGGTATCTGAGGGAAGGGGAGAGGGGGGTATCTGAGGGAAGGGGAGAGGGGGGTTATCTGAGGGAAGGGGAGAGGGGGGTATCTGATGGAAGGGGAG
>NC_061823.1:11087239-11099739 GCF_019202785.1 Penaeus chinensis | reverse complement strand
CCTCACCACCACCACCACCTCATCACCAACACTACCTCACCACCACCACCACCACTTCACCACCAACAAACACCACCTCATCACCAGCACTACCTCACCACCACCACCCATTCGTTTTCTCCGAAAAGAAGGTTTATATTCGCGAAATGTTAAAAGTGTTTCCTACTTTGTTGAATACGCTGTGGGTGCAATAAAGTGTAAGGGACATTACGAAAGCATGCGAGTGCGCCACGAGGTAACCAGATGAAGCATCTGTGGGAACTCTATGATGTCATATAACGTGTAAATGGAGGGCAGGAACAAGTCAAACATGCCTAATCGCCGTTAATACCCCTTGGTATATCTGAGGTGTCTGGTGTTATCAAAGAGCTTAGTATTCTCTCTCATGGTATTATCAGCTTATCCGAAAAGGGCTTCAGCAATCGTTTTTTTCCTTCCGTTGTTTGATGGGACACTGCCCTGGGGCAAGGCATGACAGACTTAGGGATGACGGCGGGGAGTGCCAGATTGCACGTGTAGTATAGTTCCGCGAGATACCACTCCACATGACATGTCTTGAGAATGTTAGTGCCTCTGGCATCTCGCTGGTATGGCAAAGCAGCGGCCAGCGGGTGTAGAAAGGTGCCTGACAAGTGTTGAGTACATGATAGGTGTAAATAGTAGCTTTAGCGACAGGCGGTCCCAACCGAGGTTAAAATAGAAACATATTATTTGCACAAGTCTGGTAGATTGGATACCCGGCGCATGTTGTGCATCATACTAGAGGTTGGACTGAGGACACCATCTTGGCTAGGTATTTATATGACAAGAGTGAACACCTCCACATATTCTACCTTGGCACATAGCCTCCCCTGCCTTCCCCTGCTCCTCCCCTGTTTTTTTCTTGCCGATCCCCAGCTGCCTCCCCCCTTGTCCCTTCCCCTTCCTCTTTCCCCTGGTTTACGTAGCAGGGTTACCCTCCCTCTTACGTAGTCTGAGATAGCTATCAGTGCAAATGTCCACCTTTGTTATTACCGTCGATTTTTTTATGAATCTCTATTCATTAATTTCTTTAGGAGTATCATTATCATCATCATCAGTTTTCACCGTATTTTGTAATTTCTTATTTCATCATTATTATTAATTTTCTATACGGAGATTTGCACGAGCTATGAATAAACTTTATTCACTGCCAGACCCTGCGGTGGGCTTTCAGACACTATGGGTGCTTAAAATACTGATGCAAATTTTGTTCTTTCTGTTAATTTTGTAAAGTTTGTAAGATTTCTTACAGTTCTGACATTTTGCTCTTAGTTAACTGTAGTTTAACTTCAGTCTAATGCCCTTTGCTAATCTGGTGGTTCGCAAGATTGTTTTATCGTATTTTCTATTTGTTATTATGGTTCTTGTTATTGTTATTTGTATTATTATCACTGATAATATTATTACTGTTATCATTGTTGTTGTCATTATTATAATTACTACCATCACCATTATCATTATCATTGACGTCATCAATACCATTAATGTTGTTTTAGTAACATTATGATTAGCATCACTACCATCAAAGATTCTACATCACTGATATACCTGCTCTTATCGCTGTCCAGTGATTACCAACGCTATCATTACTTTCGACATCATTACGATCATAATTATTTATACTGATTATTACCATAAATACCGAACTATTACCATCAACCTGGATCATGGCAATTTATTCACCATTTAAAATTCATAAAACTAAATACGTTTATATATAGATTTATAAGATTAGTGCAAGGTGTGTATACATAGGCCTGTGTAAGAGTATTATCAGCAACGTAACTATCGAGTGAGAGATAGTAGTTCGTAGTCTTTAAGCACCAATTAGGTACTTGTAGCCATGAACGCAATCCCTCTTTGCTTAAGAAGTATGTTGTATTATTAAGTGAAGTTTGTAGTTGCAAATATGACATAAGTATTAAGCATTTCCTTCGAAAAGAAAATAGTCTCATACCACAGACTCGTTAGCTAAAATGATAATCTTCACTAATAGTAATGAAGGAGACTGGCTTAACTAGAGAATCTGAAGATGTTTATCAACAGTCAGAATTATATACTAGATTTATGAAATTGATTTGTATAATACTTTGAGGAATTGGCGATCCCAGAGAAAAGGCATGGCAACCCCAAGGGCAAGACATGGCAACCGTAAGAAAAAAAAAGGCTTGGCGATCCCGGGGAAAAGGCATGGCAACCCCAAGGAAAAGGCATGGCAACCCCAAGGAAAAGGCATGGCAGCCCCAAGGGAAAAAAAGGCTTGGCGATCCCAGAGAAAAGGGATGACATGGCAACTGTAGGAGGGAGGCATGTCAACCTCAGGGGAAAAAGCTTTGACTGAGAATGGTGGGTGTAAGTGTTTTATCCGATATCATCGGGCAAGCGTTCTATAAAGTGCTTACCCAGTAACTATGCTCTTGCATGTACCAGAAAAATATTGGAGAGAAATTTTCATTATGATTCATGGTTGTATTCATTTTATTATTGTATGTGTGTGTGTGTGGGGGGGGGGGGGGGTGCTGAGAGAGAGAAAGAGAGAGTGAGTGTTTGAGTGTCTGTATGTGTTTGTATGTATGTATGTATGTATGTATGTATGTATGTATGTATGTGTATGTGTGCGTGCGTACCCCCCCCCCCACACACACACACACCGTCATATAATGTACACAGTTTTCAATTTACAAAAAAGGTGCTTGGAATGTGACTGTCTTGAGATACAACTCTTGTTACAGCGCGAAATAGGGTGGGAAGATGTAGGGTAAACCTCGTCATGTAATTATTTTTGTTGTTACTACTGGTAATATTGTTATCATTATTGTTGCCTTTATATTCATCATCATTTTTTATATTATAATTGTTAATATTGTTATCATTATCAAAATTGTTATTATTATTGTTGTCATCATCATTATTATTATGATGTTTCTGTTATAATCGTTATTAGTATAATCATTAATAGTGGCTGTAGTATTGATTATAATTAGTGTCATTGTAATTGTTATTATTATTATCATTGTTATAATTATTCTTATGATTATTGTTATTTATAATTCTTATTCTTCTTATAATTATTATTATATATAATTTTCATTCTTATTCCTTTCATTATTGTCATTATCATCATTATTATCATTATTGTCATTATTATCATTGTCATCACCATTATTATTATTATTGTTTTTATAATTATTATTATAATAATTATTATTATTATCATCATCAAATCTACTACTATTACTGATTATTATTAGTTTTAATATTTTTACTTTTTTATTTTGATTTTTATTATTACTACCACTATTGTCATTATGATGACGATTATTATTGTTATCAATCATCATCATCATCACTAATATCATTATTATGGTTCTCATCATCACCATTATCATTATAGTTATCGTTGTCATTATTATTATTATTATTATTGTCGTTGTTGTCATTGTTCTTATTTTATGTTATAGCTGTTGATATTATTATCATTATTGTTGTTAAGATAACTACTGTTGCTATTAACATTATCTTTATTATTGTTCTACTTGTTTTTTATATAATTATTATTTATTATCATTCATTATTATCATCATCATCATCATCATCATCATCATCATCATCATCATCATCATCATCATTACTATTATTATCATCATCATCATTATTATTATGATTATCGTTATTTTATTGTTATTATTAGTATTATAATGTATCGGTTATTATCATAATTATTATTGCTGTTGTTATTATTTTCATCATTACCATTGTTATTGTTATTTTTAGCAATTATATTATCATTAATATTTAACTTTGTCAATGCCATCTTAGAGCCACTAAACCACATCTAGAAAGGAAAATTACAAGTATTTGTCAAGTGATTTGACTTAAGTAAGTAAGTGTACCCTATCTGTCAGCTCTGTGGCACATACTAATTACATTATTATTGTTTTCATTAATAGCGATATTAATATTCATCATCACAATTTTCATCATCGTTACAATAATCAATACTATTATCATCGTTACTACCATCATTGTCATCATCATCATTATTTCCCATAATATTATTATTATTGTTATTATTATCATTAATAATAGTGCTTTCATTTTTATTATGGTAATTATCATGGTAATTATTGTCACTTATCGTTATAATCATGATTATCATTATCGTTGCCATTATCATTTTTGTTATTATTATTATTATCAATATTATTATTATTATTATTATTATTATTATTATTAATGTTGTTGCCATTATCATTATCTTTATCAGTATATATATATATAATTATTGTTTTATTCATTATCATTATTATTACTGTCAGTATCATCGTTATCATCATTATCACTACCATTATCAATTTTTTAATGATAACATTATTGCACACGTACACATTTTTCATATCCTTTATCTCGATTTTTGTTTTCTTTCGTTTTATTTGTTTCCTATTTGGCTACCACATTCCTGAATGAGCTTGAGTTGCCTGTCTTCATTAACCAGTTGTTGAAAGTTCAGTGAAGAATGTGCCTTTTTGCTATAGGTAACCTAATTATCATTTCCACCTTGATTTATGATGCTTTCTTGGTGGTAATGTTGCACATCTGGCAACTAACACGAACGCCCCGATCTTGAAGAAAAAAAAAACGAGAATTTACTTCATGAAAGTCACTGATAAGATAGTTTTTTTTTTTTTTTTTTTTTTTTTTTTTTTTTTTTTGTCATATTGTATCCGTTTCCTGTTTTAAGTACTGTTTACAGAAGTTAACTTAGATTTAATAACTGTCTTGGTAAGAGTCAATATGTGTATTTTTGAACATGTAGATCTGTATGTACTAATTTGTACGTGACACTTGTGTTTTTTTGTTTTCATTTATTTTGTTTTCATGTATTTTGTTTTTCCTTTTGTTTAGTTTTTCCTTTTGTTTAGTTTCACGTGTACACACCGTGAAAGAACACACGTCCATTACAAAGCACACAATATGAAGACACTGGAAATGCCTATTTAGTTTTATATGATCTAATGGTCTATACTTGCCATAGCGTTTGCCGTTTACTTAATGTTGGCTACAGAAGTTCAGAATTAGTTATTTTCTCCTTGGATGTGGAATTTCTTTAGAATATGCAATTCTTTGTAATGATAGATTGAGCATTTGGTCATCCATGTAATCTGTTGCCGGAGATTTGTTATAAAGATGTTCAGTCGGAATTAAGGGAAATACTGTAAATTTGTCGGTGCAGAAAAATAAAATCGATCGTTAGCTTTATTATCGTAGACAGAAGGCATACAGTTACTGTTACCTTGTTTTTTATTTTGAATTTTAGTGGTAGCCCTGTACTAGAAAATATTCGTTCAACATGGGCATATCGCAATGTATGAAATAATGAAATACATATGAATATTCCTTATCGTATAACATAAACTACTACCTCCTCGGTGGTAACACTGGTGCGCTGCCCAACCCTAACTGATGCTCATTTCGCTTATAAAGAGCTATTTTCTTATGAGTCCATATAGTATTTTTTCTGTGATTGATTGCTGTTTGAGGAATCCATTATGATTTGCACGTGTTTCTGTAAGATGGTAAGGCGCCAAAAAGCGGGTTTGGGTCAGGAAAATTAAAGCAATATAAATCCGCATGTGAAACTGTTGCGCGTGGCGATCGGTGCGCGTGCGCTTCGCAGGCAAGGGGATACTTCAACAACCAGACTTGGATAATAACATGATTATATTGTACTTTTTAGAGAAAACTTGGATGTATTGATTGCATTGATAGCTACACTAGCGCATTTCGTGTTGATATTAAACAAACAAATACTCGGGAAAAATCTGATAGCTTTTTAACATCGAATGATAATCAAAGAGCGTGGGTCGAGATGGTGGTGGCTGGCAGGGTGCGCGCAGCTACACACCTCAGTGTGCAGTGCGCTAGGCTTAGCTGCGGATCCTCGCTGCCCTTCTTCCGTGGCGTGTGTGTGTGAGTGGTGTAGTGTGGTACAGTTGTGGCGCTGCCACTGTGTTGTGTGGTGGAGGTCGGTAGGACCGTCTAGCCAGGTCGGTGAGGAGCGCCACCCGACACCGCAACCATGGGCTGTGCCATGTCTGCGGAAGAGCGGGCCGCGCAGGCCCGCAGCAAACAGATCGAGAAGCACCTGAAGGAGGATGGCATCCAGGCTGCCAAAGATATTAAGTTATTGCTACTGGGTAAGTATCCGAAATATTAATAGCGCCATTGGTTATGCATTGCTTGTGGAGCAAAACCCATGAAGCATTCGTGGGCGTCCAACGCTACTGTGGTGCCCCGAACCGAGGTGCGGAAGCCTCGGGCTGGACGCCCATCTTACGGGCGCCGGCACAACTAGCGTGGCACAATCATGCGCAAGTCATCCAGATGGGCGTGGTCACCCAAGTTAAAAATTCGGAAATGATGACGGCTAGTTTGATTGTGTTGGAAATAGACAACTTTCCAGAAAGCCCTTTATAGAGGAACGCAAAGACGTCCACAAGACTCCATCGCCGACTTTCTGGCGAGGGTAGCGTGGGTGGTGCCATCTGGAGGGTGACGGGGAAAACTCGCTAAGCAGCACTGGAGCTGGGACAGCTGACTTGGGAGGGGCAGATTCGGAAAGGGGCAGGTGGGGGTGAGTGGGGTGGAGGGGTACGGGCAGCTGGCATAAGGAGCATGTGGTGTCAGCAGCTTACTTTGGATATAAGGGAATTGTGTAGCCAGGACGACGATAGCGAGGAGGGGCTCGAAAAGGTCGTTAAGGGGTTATACTGCAAGGGATTCGATGGCGTTGGATCTCCATAGGGAGGACGAGGGACGAGGCACGAAATGTAATGGGGGAGGGGGGGGGGGGGGGGCGAAGGAGCAGCATCAGGACTCTGGTAGGGACAAAGAGCATCCAGGGGCGAGGAGGAGAACCAGGACTTTTAGTAAGGATCATAATAGGTAGGTTAGTGTTGAGGATTAGAAGGGTTCAGCTAAGTGTGATAAAACGGGCAAGGGAAAACAGGATTTAGGGACAGACAAGAGAAAGGTAGTAGCCCTTGGGAAGCAGGGTTTAGAGGCAATTAGCGACCGCTGGAAAGCAGGGAAGGAACCATCAGCAAGCAGGGAGGGGGGTCAGGATTCAAGGCCAGGTTTGAGTCATCAAGAAGGAATATGAAAGGGCATACATGTATACACAGAGACATTTACACATAGACATACATACGCATTTTCTATATATATAGATATATATGTATATTTTGTAGTATATGTTATACTATATTATATTATATATACATACATATACTATATTATATTATATATTATATTATATCAAATATGTATGTTTGTGTGTATATTTATAAGTATATATGCATGTATATATGTATATATATGTATATATATGTATATGTGTTTATATATGTATATGTATATGCATGTATATGTGTTTATATATGTATATGTATATGCATGTATATGTGTTTATATATGTATATGTATATGCATGTATATGTGTTTATATATGTATATGTATATGCATGTATATGTGTGTATATATATGTATATATAAATATGTATGTATATATGTATGTACATATTTGTATAGATGTATCTATATTTATGTATATATGTATGTATACATATGTATATATGTATGTATACACATGTATGTGTATATGTATGTATACACATGTATGTATATATATGTACACACATGTATATATATATGTATACACATGTATGTATATATGTATACACATGTATGTATATATGTATACACATGTATGTATATATATGTATACACATGTATGTATATATGTATACACATGTATGTGTATATATGAACACACATGTATGTATATATATGAATATACATGTATGTATATATATGAATACACATGTTTGTATATATATGTATACACATGTATGTATATATATGTGTACTAGTATGTATATATATGTATACATATGTATGTGTATATATACATATGTATGTATATATGTATACATATGTATGTATATATGTATACATATGTATGTATATATGTATACATATATATGTATATATATGTATACATATGTATGTATATGTATACATATGTATGTATATGTATACATATGTATGTATATGTATACATATGTATGTATATATATGTATACATGTGTATGTATATATATGTATACATGTGTATGTTTATATGTATATATGTATTTATGTTTATATATGTGTATATATGCATATATATGTATATATATGTGTGGTCTGTATATATGTGTATGTTTATATATGCATATGTATATATGTATATATATATGTATACATGTGTATAAGTATGCCTGTGTATGCATATATATGGTTGTATATGTATATTTATTATAGATATGTATGTATATTGTATTATAAATATGTATGTATGTATATGTATATATTTATATGTATACATGTGTATATATTATATATGTGGATATAAATATATATATATGTACATATATTTATATGTGTATATATTAGAGGATAATGCAAGATGTGTGTAAGAGAGTTTAATATTAAAGGTTGTAGTTATATGTATATATCACACACGCTCATAGAAGAGCACATATAGTGGATGGAGAGGGGACGAGGGAGAGTGAGTGAGTGAGTGAATGAGAGAATTAGTGAGAGAATCGGTGAGAGATTGCTTGAAAGAGAGAGTAAGGGAGTGAGTTCTAGTGAGTTAGAGTGAGTGGGTAAGTGAGAAGGAGAAGGAGAGGGAGAGAGAGAGGGAGAGGGAGAAAGGGTGGGGGATGGGCGGAGAGAGAGAGATCTTGAATCACATATTGCCTCTTTCGTTAAGCGGTCAGGGTGGCCCAATTCATTTCCAGTGATGCTGCATTGACGACCGTAGCCTCTGTTCATTTGCATGCAGTGCGAGATAAAGCATTCACCAGAACTAATGACAACCCGTATTCTACACTGCGTTACAATATGCAGAGCCTGTAAAGCGCTTGCAGGTGCTGAAACCGAAGGAGAGAGCATGTGTTAAGCGTTGAAACCATTAACGAACGCACTCGGGGGATTTAGTGAACGTCGAAGATGACTGAAGGGACAATACGAACGCAAATTTCACATATGATATCATAGCCAGAGTCGCATCGACAGCTATGATCGACTGAACAAGAGGCCCGGGGCCTGTTCGACAGGGGTGTGTGTCGTAAACTGCCGGTAACTGATCCCAATTATCAGTTAGAATAGAGTTAAAGGGACGAGTTGTTCCGTTTTACAGCGAGCGACGTCGGCGGGGCCCTGTCGCACTCGCCCGTACACGTCCACCGCTTCCCATGTATTCGAGTCGTGCGCATGTGCAAGGGGCGTAAAAGGGCAGTTATGGCCGCTCTCTCATCCCGGTTTTTGTTTCATCTTTATTAACACGTATCTGTGGTTCGCCAGCGTCGTGGACACACCCTAATTGCGTGTCACAGAACGTCATTTAACTCGATTGGTTCTCGCATTCTTGCCGCAAGTCGCACGGTGTCTGCGAACACATTCTAGGAACCTTGTGCGAGTCTGGGGATGAAGGTGTAGGCACTATAGATGATCATCCTCTCTTCCTCTCCCCCCCTTTCCTTTCTACTTCCCTTCTCTCCTTTTTCCTTTTCTCTTCATATTCTCTCTCGTCTCTACTCCCCCTCCCTTCTCTTCTCTCATGCCTCTCTTCCTTCTCCTCCTCCTCTTCCTCTTCCTCTTCCTCTTCCTCTTCCTCTTCCTCTTCCTCCTCCTCTTCCTCCTCCTCCTCCTCCTCCTCCTCCTCCTCCTCCTCCTCCTCCTCCTCCGTCTCCTCCTCCTCCTCCGTCTCCTCCTCCTCCTCCGTCTCCTCCTCCTCCTCCGTCTCCTCCTCCTCCTCCACCCCCTCCTCCGTCTCCTCCGTCTCCTCCTCCTCCTCCACCTCCTCCACCCCCTCCTCCGTCTCCTCCGTCTCCTCCTCCTCCTCCACCCCCTCCTCCGTCTCCTCCTCCTCCGCCTCCTCCTCCTCCTCCTCCTCCTCCTCCTCCTCCTCCTCCTCCCCCTCCTCCTTCTCCCTCCTCCTCCTCCTCCTCCTCCTCCTCCTCCTCCTCCTCCTTCTTACTTCCGCTTACTTTCCCGTTCTTTCTTTCCCCTTCACTTATCTTTACTTCCTTTCCCCTCCTTCCCTTCCCTTCCCTTCCTCCCTTTCTCTTCCCTTCCCTTCCTCCCCTTCTCTTCTCTTCTCTTCTCTTCCCTTCCCATTTCTTCTCTTCTCTTCTCTTCTATTCTCTTCTCTTTCCTTCCTATTTCTCTCCCTTTCCTTCCCCTCCTTTCTCCCCTTCCCCTCCCTTCCTCTCATTTCTTCCATTTCCTTCTCCCATTCCCCTTCCTTCTCCTCCCGCCCTATTCTCTCCGTTCCCCCATCTGTTTATGCTGAATATGTATAAGTGTATATGTATGTATATATGTATATGTGTATGTAGATATCTACGAGCTTACGTGCATCGACCCGCCCCCTCCAATATTCAAGGCGTGATCACGTAACACAAGCTGCATCCTTCTATAACAAACCGGCATCTCACTTTGGCGTATCATTATTCAGCTTCCTGTTACATAGACTTGACCTTGGGGGTGACTTGAGGCCCTCCAGGTCAGCCTCGGGAAGTCCATGTTACGAGCAGGGTGCTAAATGTGTATGTGTTGGGGAGGGAGGGAGGGAGAGAGAGAGAGAGAGAGAGAGAGAGAGAGAGAGAGAGAGAGAGAGAGAGAGAGAGAGATGTGTATACGTATATGTGTATGTATACGTATCCTGTGAGTCAGCAGTACTTTTATTGTTATTAGTTACTGATTACAGTACTTTTTCTGCCATTACCATTGCTACTACTAAAACTTATTACTACTACTGCTTCTGCTACATTTACTATCGGTATTACTATCTGTTGTTGTTATTTGCAGCGTTGCTTTCATCCGGGCACCGATAACACTAATACTCCTATTGATATTGTTAGTTTATTAATTTTGTTATTATTTGATTCGCATATCATCTCGTAATCACTGATCATCATCTGTGTTTTATAAGTCTGATTTAGTGAAGATGCCCAAGGGTTACGCAGACGAAACTCATCCTTACCACACTCTCCCCCCCCCCCCCCCCCACCTTCGCTCGGTGGGTGATGGACCGCCCGATGATTATTTTTGTAGCTCTTGTTCGCTTTCTGCAGCTTCCTCGCGGTGTGGGGGCGGGGATGGGGGGAATGGGTACTGGCTAGGAGGGGCAGGGGCAGGGGGAAGGGAAGGGAAAGGACGGGGGGGGGGGCATACATGTGGCAGGGTAACGTTCTCACCGTGGAAGAGGAATGGGAGGGAGGTGAGGGAGGTTGGCAGTCGTATGACCCGTCCGCATAACCCCCTGTGTTTACTCTGGAGGCGCGTGCACGTATTTGTGGGAGGAGGAGGAGGCGTTGAGGCGTCGGGGAGGAGGTGGGGCGCTGTGATCTGTGTGTGCGGCGCCGGGAGTGGGAAACGGGGCGGCACGAAATGGGACAAGTGGCAACGCCAGAGGGCCTTGTTATCCCTTCCTGCCACGGCCCCGTCTCTAGATGCGCTTTAACTAGGTGACGACACAAAGTCTGGCTGTTCCAGGCAGGCATTCGGGAGGTGTTCCTGTGTCGAAGGCTTCGCCGGCAGACGCGATGGTTTTTGGTTAAGTCTCAGGGAATAATCGGGTCTCGAAGAGGCGTTAGGGAGTGGCTTAACACTTCCTGCATGTAGAGGGTGGCCCGGTCTGGGTTCTGTCTCTTACAGGTACGGCCCGCCCTCCCCTTTTCCCCTTCCCCTCTTCTACCCTATCTCTCTCTTCGTGTGCTCCAGAAGGAACAAGGAAGTGTTGACATTTAGATTGGACGTTGGTGACTTAAGAAACAAGTATGCGAGGTGCTAGGACTCTCCTCCGTCCTAGATAACACATCCTCTCCCCTCCACATCCTGTCGAGCTCCCACAACCTCACACTTACTCACTCCTCCTGACCTTTTTCATTCACTCTCCTCCATACACACGCCCTTGCACTTTTACAGTAGAGGGCGGCCGTGTCCCTCGAAGTAGTCCAGCCCTCAAGCTTTTTAACGTTACACAGTCCACACACATTGGTGATACAGTTATCACGCCGCTCGGCCCACACACTCGGCGCAGACGGGTTAGGTTATAATCATGCAGGCCGCGTCTTGATCTGGAATAACTTACAACGCGCAACATAATGCGGCGACACGATGGGAATCCGTTTTGTTCTGCACTCGCCACCATAGACATATGTCGCTCCTTGCAGACGAATTGGGATGAGGCGTATTTATAGCCTCGCCCGCGGCCGTCACCCAAGGCAGGGGTGGAATCGTTGAGGGGTCAAAGGTCGGGGCGTTTTCCTGCAGTCTAGTACGCCTTCAGGGGGGTGTTAAGTCAGCGCCCCCTTGTGAAGGTCGAGATAGCCTGGAGCCCTTCAGGGCATGGGGCTTCAGGGCA
>NC_061823.1:11078043-11080543 GCF_019202785.1 Penaeus chinensis | reverse complement strand
ATTTTTTTCTTCTTCTTCTTCCTCCTCCTTTCTCCCCCTTCCTCCTCCTCCTCCTCCTTTCTCCCCCTTCCTCCTCCTCCTCCTCCTCCTCCTCCTCCTCCTCCTCCTCCTACTCTTCATCGTCGTTGTCTTTTTATTTCTTCTTCTTCTTCTTCTTCTTCTTCTTCGAGATGCGCCTCTCTTAACGAACAGCTCCTAGAGTACGTTGTTGAAGTGTGATACTTGCAGGGCCGCTTCATCCACCCGTTCTTAGTTAAGGGAAAGGCACTCCTCTTCCTCCTCCTCCTCCTCCTCCTCCTACCTCCTCCTCCTCCTACCTCCTCCTCCTCCTACCGCCTCCTCCTCCTACCTCCTCCTCCTCTTCCTCTTCCTGTCTGAAATGCATTAGGAGGAGGAGGAGGTCCTCCTCTTCCTCCTCATCCTCCTCTTCCTCCTCTTCCTCCTCTTCCTCCTCTTCCTCCTCTTCCTCCTCTTCCTCCTCTTCCTCCTCTTCCTCCTCCTCTTCCTCCTCCTCCTCCTCCTCTTCCTCCTCCTCCTCCTCCTCCTCCTCCTCCTTCTCCTCTTCCTCTTCCTGTCTGAAATGCATCTCTCTGCGCAGGTGTCGAGGCCGCGCGCGGTTTATGAAGCCTCAGCTCGTTTCCTGAAGTCGGTGGGCCTTCGTATGCATTGCCTGGTGCTTCTGGCGAGGGAAGCATTCTGTGCTGAGGGGCGCATATGCAGACGACGAGCAGGAGGGGGTCGGTTGGTGGGGCGAGGAGGGGTGGGTGGGGAAGGGGGTGGGGGGGGGGCAAGTGCCGAGGAGGAGCGAGGAGAGGAAGGTAGAAGCGGACGTGGAGTGTGTCTTGACCTTTCACTCTGCTAATTCCTCTATTTTTATCACGTCGCTTCTGCTCCTGCTTCTTCTTTGGGCCCGGGGGGTGTCATTATGGGGGAGGGGAGGGGGGGCAGGCGAAGGGGGTGGAGATGAAGTAGGCGAAAAGGGAAGATGGAAGGGGGTGGGTGTAAGAAAAGAGAGAGAGAGAGAGAGAGAGAGAGAGAGAGAGAGAGAGAGAGAGAGAGAGAGAGAGAGAGAGAGAGAGAGAGAGAGAGAGAGAGAGAGAGAATGTAAGAGTGAGTAGTGAGCTTCTAAGAAGGTGATGATAAAAGTCCGTCGCTCAGCCGGGGGGGCCTGACGAAAGCAGAACAAGGAAGCTTCTCTTCTGCTGCAACATTGCAATGTGAACACGCGTCGGGCTGTTTTGCAGACTCAGGAGAGCCTGTCGTGTGCGCGGAGCACTGTACAGCGCTGAATAATGAAAAACTGCTGACCTTTCCGGCCGTCTCGACAGCAGGTGGATCAGTTATTTTTATGAGGGTCTTGGGCCTCGAAAGCATTTCTTATGGGTGGAGTTGAAACAAAAAAAAACTAACAAAAAAAAAAAAAAAATGGCATTTTGATGTTAAGAGAGGGCGGAAGAATAATGATTTACAAATGTCGAAAAAATGAGATGCTCAGGAACAGAGGAGACAAGGGGAAGGGGGAGAGGGAGAGGTAGGGGAAGATGAAGATGGAGAGGGAGAGGAGGGGAAAAGGGAGAGGGAAAAGGAGAAAAACAGTGAGAGGTAAGGAAGGGTGGGGGGGGGGGCGGAGGATGAGTAGGAGATGGAAGAGAGGAAGGGGGAAAGGGAAGGGGAAGGGGAATATGAAGAAGAGGAGGTAGAGAGACGAGAGTGAAAGAGAGAAAAGGAGAAGAAAAGGCACAAATCGTGTGTTGATTCCCCGGAGAAATGTGAAAAGGCCTTCATTATGCCGAGCAAAAGAAGAGGGCAAAAAGTATTTAAAAATGGAGCGAAGTGAAGAAGACCCCGAGGGAAGGTAAAGATGCCTTAACTATACGAAAAAAAGAACAAAAAAAAAAATACTCAAGAAAGAGTTCGGCAAGTACGACGGAAAAGATAAAACAGAAGAACAGCTGGGAGGAGAGGCGCTGACAGAATCGCTGCAAATGTTACTCGAGCTCGAAAACACACACGTCGAATACACACGCGAGGGATACACATTCTAGGAATATGAATACCCGTTATGAATACACGTATAATAAGTGCACACAAGAGGAATACATACCAGATAAACACACGCGAGGAACACACACATGAGGGTCACACACACACACAAACAAGGATCACATACAAGAGGGTCACACACACACATGAGGAATACACACACACACACGAGGGATGCACACACGAGGGATGCACACACGAGGGATGCACACACGAGGGAAACACACACGAGGGTCACACACACAAGGAATAGTGACACATGAGGAATACACACACACGAGCAATACGCACACATACGAGTAATACACACACACGAACAATACACACACGAGCAATACACATACTCGAGGAATACATACACGCCACGCCTTCCCCGAACACCGCGGCGGAAAGCATGGGTCACGAACGCCACGGAAATAGCCCGGTGCTGGTGCGAGAGAAAATGTTCTGGGAAATT
>NC_061823.1:11063043-11073043 GCF_019202785.1 Penaeus chinensis | reverse complement strand
CATCATGCCTGTTCTATTCCGAGCCCCATTCTTGGTGGTCCTATTCCTGATGGCCCTGTTCCGAGCCCTATTCCCGGTGGTACTATTCCAAGTCCTATTCCTGATGGCCCTGTTCCGAGCCCTATTACTGCTCGCCCCATTCATACCAGCCTTGTTCCCACTTCTATTCCTGATGGACCTATTCCTGCAGGCCCCCCCACTCGTCCAGGCCCTATTCCCATTCCCATGCCTCCAAATCTCGTTCCAAGTCCTATTCCAAGCCCCTTTACCGACCCGTATTACTCGTCACCTAATTTCGTGTCCATTCCTAGCTCTATTAGTCGCCTATTCCCGGCTCCCCATCTGGCAGGCCATGCAGGCAGCTCACAGGCAGCTCGCAGGCCCAACGGTGATTGACGCCGCGACACGCCCGCGCCTGAAGTTAAAAGTTGGGAGGGAAGGGTGAGTGGGTGAGAGAGTGGGTGAGTGGGTGAGAGAGTGGGTGAGAGAGTGGGTGAGAGAGTGGGTGAGAGAGTGGGTGAGAGAGTGGGTGAGAGAGTGGGTGAGAGAGTGGGTGAGAGAGTGGGTGAGAGAGTGGGTGAGAGAGTGGGTGAGTGGGTGAGAGAGTGGGTGAGTGGGTGAGAGAGTGGGTGAGTGGGCGAGAGAGTGGGTGGGTGGGTGAGAGAGTGGATAAATGGATGGATGGATTGGTGAGTGAGAGGGTGGTTTGGGTGAGTGGGTGGGTTGGGTGAGTGGGTGGGTTGGGTGAGTGGGTAGATGGGTGAGTGGGTGAGAGAGTGGGTTTGTGAATGAGTGGGTGGGCGGATGAATGGAGGAATGGATAAGTGAGTAAGCAAGCATGCAAGCAAGCAAGAAAGGGAGTTTGATGGGTGTGTGATAAGCGTGTAAGCGAGTGACTGAGTGACTGAATATGTGATTTTTATGAGTAAGCGAATGGGCGGGACGAGCGAGTGGTGTGAATGATAAGACCTGTCTAACGAGTGGGTATGAGTAAAGCGAGCGGGCGGACGGGCGAGTGCGTGAGTGTTAATATGCGCGAGTGCGTGAGTGAGGTGTCAGGGCGGTGAGTCATCCGGAGTCACGCTATCGATTTCGGGCGATATTGACACGCAGGGATTGTCGATAAGCTTTCCGCAATGGGCATTTTCCCCGCTCTCTCTCTCTCTCTCTCTCTCTCTCTCTCTCTCTCTCTCTCTCTCTCTCTCTCTCTCTCCTCTCTCTCTCTCTCTCTCTCTCTCTCTCTCTCTCTCTCTTTCTCTCTCTTTCTCTCTCTCTCTCTCTCTCTCTCTCTCTCTCTCTCTCTCTCTCTCTCTCTCTCTCTCTCTCTCTCTCTCTCTCTCTCTCTCTCTCTCTTTCTCTCTCTTTCTCTCTCTCTCTCTCTCTCTTTCTCTCTCTTTCTCTCTCTCTCTCTCTCTCTCTCTCTCTCTCTCTCTCTCTCTCTCTCTCTCTCTCTCTCTCTCTCTCTCTCTCTCTCTCTCTCTCTCTCTCTCTCTCTCTCTCTCGCCTTTCCCACTGCTGTTTCTTTTTCCGTATTTTTCTTTTTCTTACTGTTCTCTTTTCTTTCCTGGCTTTGTTCTTATTTATTTTCGCTATTATTGCTTTCGTGTTTTTTTTTCTTTTCTTTCTTTTCCCCCTTTTCTTGCTTTTTCTTGCGAGAGTTTTCCTTTTTTTTTTTTTTTTTAATAGAAGCATGTGAGACTTCGCTAAACAAAAAATATATTGGTATATAGTGGCAGTGTCATTGTATTAGCGTTGGTGGAAGTAAGATAAATAGATTGGAAGTGAGGGAGAGGTGACAGATAGACAGATCAATTGAGAGAGAGAGAAGAGAGAAGAGAGAAGAGAGAAGAGAGAAGAGAGAAGAGAGAAGAGAGAAGAGAGAAGAGAGAAGAGAGAAGAGAGAAGAGAGAAGAGAGAAGAGAGAAGAGAGAAGAGAGAAGAGAGAAGAGAGAGGGGAGGGGAGGACGGAGAATGAGTGAGGGAAGGAGAAGAGAGGAAGGGAGGGGAGGACGGTGAAAGAGGGAAGGCAGGAGGGAAAGCGTGAGTTAGGGACGGAGGGAGGGAGGGAGGGACGGAGGGAGGGAGGGACGGAGGGAGGGAGAGAGAAGGGAGGAGAGAGAGAAGGGAGGAGAGAGAGAAGGGAGGAGAGAGAGAAGGGAGGAGAGAGAGAAGGGAGGAGAGAGAGAAGGGAGGAGAGAGAGAAGGGAGGAGAGAGAGAAGGGAGGAGAGAGAGAAGGGGAGGAGAGAGAGAAGGGAGGAGAGAGAGAAGGGAGGAGAGAGAGAAGGGAGGAGAGAGAGAAGGGAGGAGAGAGAGAAGGGAGGAGAGAGAGAAGGGAGGAGAGAGAGAAGGGAGGAGAGAGAGAAGGGAGGAGAGAGAGAAGGGAGGAGAGAGAGAAGGGAGGAGAGAGAGAAGGGGGCAAGGGACTTGCTTGAAACTCGGACCTCTAAATGGTTTGCAATTGCTGCAAATAACACGAGGGAGAAATGTTGTATTTCTGCTTTCGGCGGAAACTTTGGCGATTTAACGAGGTTGATTGAAAGGGGGGAAGGGGGGGGGGGGAGGAGGTAGGAATTGGGTTAGGGGAGAGTAAAGGAGAGGTGGTGGTGGGGGGGGGGGGGCACTCAACCACTCGACGCTCGCGGAACGGTGACTTGTACAAACTTTTTTTTTTTTTTTTTTTTTTTTTTCAATTTAGTTTTTGTCTTTTGATTTCTAAATTGCGATCGAATAATCTTCTCTTGTATTTTCTTTATGAAGAAATGACTTGCCGTCAAGATCCTTCCGCAAAGCACAAACAGCAAAACACACTACAATAACAACTATATATTAAAAAGTTGGTTCGGAAGTTTGTACACCAAGACACGCTCCAAAATCTTTTCGAGAAATCTTAAAGAAGACGAAGAAGAAGAAAAAAAAAAAAAAATAGAGAAAAGGAATGCAAAAAGAAAAAGAGTTTGCGTGTGTGATTTTGCCGGGAAATGATCTTAGATGGTGAAGAGAGAAAGAGAAAGAGAAAGAGAAAGAGAAATTGAGAAAGAGAAATAAATAATGAATAGATACAAATATACGTAGATACATAGATACAGAGATACAGATAAGTGAATAGATAAATAAAAGAGAAGGCAATTAAAAAGAGATCTTCTTTTTATTTGTATATTTCATCATTATTTCCTTCTTCAGTTGGTTTGTTTATTTGTTTCTCTCTCTCTCTCTCTCTCTTTCTCTCTCTCACGCTCTCGCTCTCGGCCCATATTCCGTTTCTTTCTCTCTCTCTTTTAGCTCATTTCAAGTGGTCCGGATTGAGGCAAAGAAAACTGTAGTCTTTATTTGACCGTAACTCGAGAAGTTGCATAATGACTCATTTCGGTGATGGAGAGGCAACTTGAGGGAAGGATATTGTTTGTTGCTGTTGTTGTTTTTGTTTTGCGGTATTTTGTTGCCTGTTGTGGTTTATCGTTATTAGTTTGATGTGATTCGTCTGCATTGTCATCGCCATCATCATCATCATCATCATCATCATCATCATCATCATCATCATCATCATTTTCATCTTCATCATTTTCATCATCATCATCATCATCATCATCATCATCATCATCATCATCATCATCATCATCATCATCATCATCATCATCATCATCATCATCATCATCATCATCATCATCATCATCATCATCATCATCATCATCATCATCATCATCATCATCATCGTTATCAGTTTTATTACTATACTTATCATTACTATTGTGATCATGATTATCTTGGTAATGTTATTGATGATGATGATGATGATAAAAAAAAGAAAAAAAAAAAAGAAATTAGGCTAATAGTAATAATGACACTAACAGTAGAGAGAGAGAAATAGAGAGAGAGAAATAGAGAGAGAGAGAGAGAGAGAGAGAGAGAGAGAGAGAGAGAGAGAGAGAGAGAGAGAGAGAGAGAGAGAGAGAGAGAGAGAGAGAGAGGCCCAAGGCTTCTTCACTGCGAACTTACCTGAATAGAGATGTCACTCCGCGGCCCTCACACAAACCGCTTTGCCAATCTCTTCGTATAAATCCCTTCGAAAGATGGCGGCTTTCGATCTCCACAAAGACCAGATGATTGAGTGATGGGCGGACGCCTGCGTTTGCCGGAGCCCCAGTAGGCAGGCGCGCTCACGGACGGACCATAAGGCAAGGGGCGTGCAGCCTTTCTGAACAAAGGGGCGCTAATCAAAGCTACTTGGGTTTCTGAAAGCCGCACGTCCGTCCTGCGTCGTGCTAGTTATCGGGTCCTATTATGTGGAGGGTATTATAGGGATAGAAATAACAAGTGTTTGATTGGATTTTCGAAAGAACGGAAAAAAAAAGGATGTTAGATATCTGAAGCAACGATGACCTTTCATTAATTAACGGGATGAAAAGGTATCGCATAGTCATAAACCTAAAGCTGTGAAACAAGAATTATGTTTAAAGAAATAATTGCATAACTGAATTTCCTGAAGAAAAAAAAAGATGATGAAGAACCAGCCAATAAAAAAAATATATATATGTGTATTGGATCGGGTCGCACTGGAAGATTCTGAGGGCCACAGGTTGCACAGGAATGTAAGGGTTGTGTGTCTGTTGTTAAGGTGAGTGTGTTTGTCTTTGCAGAGGTGTGTGTGTTTGTCGTTATAATGGTTTGTTTATCGTTATCATATTGTTTTGAGTGTGTTTGCCTGTATGTTTGCAATGATAAATGTGCGTTTGTTTGTTCATATTTATGTACAGGCGATTGGAAGGGCGAGTATATACGTTTACCTTCCTTTTTTACTATTTTTTTTTTCATCTATTTTTTTTTTTTTGTTGTTTGTTTGTACAATGGAGCAAGGTCAAAAAGCGATAAGGAAAGAGGAGGGAGATGGGAGAAAGAAGAGGAAAAGGAGAAAAAAGAGAGAGAGACAGGCAGAAAACAGACCAGAAAACAGACACACAAAACAAAACAAAGAAAAAAAAATATAGAAAGGAGAGATAATTTAAGAGACAAAGAAGGGGGAGGGGAGGGGAAAGGGGGAGGAAGAGACGAAGTAGGGGGAGGAGGGGAGGGGAAGGGAAGAAGTAAAGGAGACGGAGGAGGGGGGAGGGGAAAGGGGAGGGGCGTTGTCATCATTTTCAAAGAGGTCATAGTTCGTGACCTGCCCTTCTCTCACCCGGTATCCCATGGGGTCGTGCACCATAGGAAGAGCGGGGTAAGGGGGGGGGAGTTGTGAGATGGGGGGGGGGGCGTCCTCAACAGGTGCCATGTGTCCCGAGGTCAGGGGCTGTCACGGACCCCCCCCCCCCCTGTTTAACTCGTAGTGATGTGCTTTTTTTTTTTCCCTTCATAATGTGTATTTCTATTTTCACATTGAATATTATACTCACCGCACTGGAAGTTTCGCACATTGTCATTGCGTTGTTCTCCCCCCCCCTCTCTCTCTCTCTCTCCCTCTCTCTCTCTCTCTCTCTCTCTCTCTCTCTCTCTCTCTCTCTCTCTCTCTCTCTCTCTCCCCCCCCCCCCTACCCCCCTCCCTCCCTTCCCTCCCTCCTTCCCTCCCACTCTCCCTCCCTCCCTCCCTCCCTCCCGCCCTCCTTCCCCCCCTCCCTCCCTCTTTCCCTCCCAGTGCAGACATTTTTGATTATCAATCTCTATCACTATGTCTGTCTATCCATCTATCCATCCATTCATCGCTTCATCCATCTATCTATCTATCTATCTATCTACCTATCTGTCTATCCAGTTACCTATTCTCCCTCCCTCTCTCTCCCTCCCTCCCTCCCTCCCTCCCTCCCTCCCTCCTCCCTCCCTCTCGTCCCTCCCCCTCTCCCTCCCTCCCTCCCTCTCTCCCTCCCTCCCTCCCTCCCTCTCTCCCTCCCTCCCTCCTCCCTCTCTCCCTCTCTCCCTCTCTCCCTCTCTCCCTCTCTCCCTCTCTCCCTCTCTCCCTCTCTCCCTCCCTCCCTCCCTCCCTCTCTCTCTCTACACAAAAAAGAGAAAGCGAGAGAGCGCCGAGCAGGAGATTCCCGCAGGTGCAAGCATTCTCCATCGATCATTCCCCGGGCGATGAGGATGACCTTCGTCGCCTCCGCCTGCACTCATACCACCTCCTCCTCCTCCTCCTCTTCTTCTCTTCCTCCTCCTCCTCTTCTTCTCTTCCTCCTCCTCCTCTTCTTCTCTTCCTCCTCCTCCTCTTCTTCTCTTCCTCCTCCTCCTCTTCCTCCTCCTCCTCCTCCTCCTCTTCTTCTCTTCCTCCTCCTCTTCTTCTCTTCCTCCTCCTCTTCTTCTTCTCCTCCTCCTCCTCTTCTTCTTCTTCTTCTTCTCCTCCTCCTCCTCCTCCTCCTCTTCTTCTCTTCCTCCTCCTCCTCCTCCTCTTCTTCTCTTCCTCCTCCTCCTCCTCCTCTTCTTCTCTTCCTCCTCCTCCTCTTCCTCCTCCTCCTCCTCCTCTTCCTCCTCCTCCTCTTCCTCCTCCTCCTCCTCCTCCTCCTCCTCCTCCTCCTCCTCCTCCTCCTCCTCCTTTCATCATCAAGAGGCCTTCTTCTCGTCTCGTCTCTTGCTCCCTTTTCTCTTCCTTCCTTTTGTCTTTCCCTTTCTCTTCTCCTCTTTCTCGCCTTTCGTCATTTCGTTCCGTTTCTCGGTTTCTGGTTATTGTCTTCTCTCTTCGCCTTTTCGCCCCTTTTATTCTTTTTCTCGTCTCTTCTCGTCGGTTCGCGTTTGTCCCTTTTTATCGGATTTTCTTGTCCTTTCTCCCTTCTTCTCCCGTGTTTCTCCTGTTCCTCTTTTCGTTCGCTTTCGTTAGTTTTCGCTTCTGCTTCTCCATCTTTGTTCATTTTCTTTCTGTCTTTTAATTAATTTCCGTTTCGTTTAATATTTAATTTGGATTCCCGCCGTTTGGACTTCATTAACTGAAATTTTCATCATCATTCTCCGCCTCCTTCGTTTCCTTTATTAATTATACCCTCTTCCCTTATCTATTATCCTTTCCTCTCCTCCGTTATCCGCAACTTCCCCTCGATTAGCGAAATTTTCTTTGTCTCTCTCCCTCTGCTTCTCCCTTACCCTTCCCCCCCCCCCTTTCTCTCTCATTCACTCTCCCTCACTATCTCTCTCTCCCTCAAATCCCTCTATCCCTCCCTCCCTTCTTCCCTTCCTCTCCCTCCTTCCTTCCTTCCCTTGCTCTCCTTCCTCCTCTTCCTTTCTTCCCACCCACCTTCTTTCCCTCCCTCCCTTCCCTGCTTCCTTCCTCCCTTCCCTCCTTCCTTCTCTCCTTCCTTCCTTCCTTCCTTCCTTCCTTCCTTCCTTCCTTCCTTCCTTTCTTCCCTCCTTTCTTTCTTCCTTCCATCCTTTCTTCCTGTCCCACGGAGGAGAATCAGCGGTGGGGGTAGGGGGGAGGGGGGAGGGGTCCTTCGGGGAATTTTCTTAATTTGCGGAAAATAAAAGGATTTCGAGTTCTTTGTCTTTCTCGGAATTGGCGTTTTTCTCTCGCTTTGGGTGACATTTACTATATTTTATATTTTATTTTTCTATTTTTTTTTTTTGCATTTGTGTGACTGTGTGTGTATTTTCAGTGTGTTTGTTTGACTGTGTTATGTGAGTTTTGTGCGGTTGTGTACTTTTGTTTGTTGGTGTGTATGTTTGTGTCGCTTTGCTCGCGTGTGTGTATGTATGTGCATTTGTTTTTGTGTACTTATGTATGTGTGTTATATTTTGCAGTTTATGTAATTTAATTAAGAACCAAATTCACGAAGCCAATCTGCTCGCTTCGTAACGATTTATCATGCAGAAATATCACATCGATTTTTTCTTAAGGGATTTAAATGTAAATATTATAATTATATTTCCAAATAAAAAAATCTAGGAAAATCTGACGCATAATTTTTTTTTTTTTTTTTTTTTTTTTATCCCGCTGTCTGATTAATATATGCATGATTTCTCTCGTGATCTTTTCGGTATAAGGGAGACGATCATCTTTATAGTGCGTCATATAGGGGTGGGTGTCACGGTCGATGTGTTCAATGAGATGACCTTGCTGCCTCGGAGTCTCTCGAATCTTGGGTGAATTACTGCCGAGTGGTGGCGGGGGAGCGGGGGGATACTTCTGTACTTCAAGGAAAATGTAAATATGGGAAGTACCCGTATGCGCATTTATATTTACTTTATAAGATGAAGATGATGGGAGAGGGAGGGGATAAATGAACGCCCGCACACGCACGCACGCACGCACGCACGCACGCACTGACTCACACTCACACTCACACTCACACTCACACTCACACCCACACCCACACCCACACCCACACCCACACCCACACCCACACCCACACCCACACCCACACTCACACTCACACTCACACTCACACTCACACTCACACTCACACTCACACTCACACACACACACACACACACACACACACACACACACACACACACACACACACACAGGAAAGTACTCATTGAAGTGTTTAGATGTTAATGTTTATATAGGCCTATTATTTATAACATGATTTCGAAAGTTATTTTAGCACAGGCTCCATCAGCATGGTTAGCAGAGAGATCGGTAACTTCACTCCTCTTTATTACACTGTAACTGTAAAAAAAGCGACAGTCAGTGGTGTTGAATAGTCTTTAATAAGCGATAACATGGTTTTAGGAGTCTTTTATTGCCCAATTTGAAAGTAGTGAAGTTGCCTATTTTGTACGACTGATTGCAATATGCTGCGACTAATCTGTTGCACAGGCGTAGTCAGAAAATTAAGTATCGTCACCCTTTGCACAAACTAATATGAAAAAAATGGACGAAGTAGTGTGGAATAGCCAGGCAAGGTACTTAGCACCGTAATCCGGTGTTAACAGAGAGAAGCGTTCAGTTCGTCATTGAACACAAGCAAAGGTAACAAGTTTTTTTCTGACTGTAAAGGTTCTCCTCCGTGTTGTATTTGTACTATTTTACTTTGATATTCTATATTCTGGCAAATAGATCGAATCACCAATTAACACCCGCGCACACGCAAACACGCATGCACGGACGCACGCAGGTACACCTCACCCGCTCACTAGCCTTGCTCAGAACACTAGCGAGAGAGAAAAAGCGAGAGAAAAGAAGAAAACACACACACACCCACACATACAAACATATTAATTCATACACACACGCCCTTGTCTCTGTATATATTTTCCTCTTTGTGACCACCACTAGTAAAGATCATCTAGTGAGTGTTTGCTCTTGTCCTCTCCTGTCTATTCTAAGGGCTATAGATGGAGTCACGTCTGGCCTTGTAGGGCTTTGATCTCGCGGAGTGGATGCTGCTTCTGCGTAGCGAGGGGGGAGGGGGGTGTAGGTCGGCATCGACCTTTTCAGGTTTATATGGGCTAATTTTAGTATTACGTGGGGGTTTAAATTGGGTATTGTTGTTATCGTCATCGTCACCACCACCACCATCATCATCATCACCATCACCATCACCATTACCATTACCATCATCGTCATCATCGTCATCATCATCATCATCATCATCATCATCATCGTCATAAATCACCACCACCACCACCATCAATTACCACCACCGCCAACAATCACCACCATCATTATCATTGCTGTTGTAGCGAGTATATTCCCCGTATGAACCGGTATAAATTGCCTTTAAATATAGCGGCGGAGAATTTGCACTTCGGAATTATGGCGATACACCCAGCACAGTAGCTAACGAAATTGGACTTAAATGGCCCACTTAACGAGGTAATTCGGCCGTTAAGGGCTTGATTACTTAATTATAAAGTAATGAGCATTGTTAGCGTGTCACCGTAGAGTGTCACGCCAACATCTTTATAGTTTGAGATGTCTTTTTTGTTGTCTTTTTTTTTTTCTTTTTTTTTTTTTAATATTTGTTTATTTATTCATTTTTATAGAAGGTCGGCTTGTAGATACTTCATGTGGTCAATTAAAGCGGATTCTTTGAGTGTCTTGTTAAGCAAGTACGAGTCTAGGTGTGTGGGTGTTCATGTGGG
>NC_061823.1:11055543-11058043 GCF_019202785.1 Penaeus chinensis | reverse complement strand
TTCTTGTTGCTCCTTTCTATGTTCTATTTGCGAAAGGTAGAGTAATAATTTAGGAAGGAATCTTGTGTTGTGAAGGGAAGGAAGGGTATGAAGTCGAGAATGGATCTCGTGTTGTGAAGGAAAGGGTAATAATGGTAAAGAAAAATGGTGTTGTGAAGGGAGGACCAAATAAGAAGGGACTTAATCTCGTGTTGTGAAAAGAGGGATAAAGGAAGGGAAGAGATCTCTTGTTGTGAAAGGAGGGGAGGAGAGATACAGGGAATGGAATCTCGCGTCGTGAAGGGAAGGGCGTATCGACGACCACCTCTTGAGCTGTGTCCGATCGTCACTTGTTTGCGAATCGGAAACCACGACCTCCACTCACGAAGCCGCAGGAAGGACCACTCCACGGCGGACGGAGGATGCCTTTGAGGAGCCTTGTAACGCCTGTGGTTGGAAATGGCGGTAAATCACAACGCTGGGTCCTAATGGGTCCAGTTGCGGGAAGGAATGGGGACATTGGAAGGGGACGGGGGTGGGTAGAAAGTGCTTTACATCATCGGAAAGCTTGTTATTATCGCTTATGCTTCTCCGAACTCCTCCCCTGTCAGTAGAATTCGGTGGCAATGACTTTGTGGAACCGCATGAGGACAAATAAGCCTTTTGTGGTTTAAGATGAGCGATCTCGCTTTCTCTCTCTCTCTCTCTCTCTCTCTCTCTCTCTCTCTCTCTCTCTCTCTCTCTCTCTCTCTCTCTCTCTCTCTCTCTCTCTCTCTCTCTCTCTCTGTCTCTCTCTCTCTCTCTCTCCCCCTCCCTCCCTCCCTCCCTCCCTCCCTCCCTCTTTCCCCCTTCCCCTCTCCCTCTCCCTCTCACTCCCTCTCCCTCTCCCCCCCTCCCCCTCCCTCCCTCCCTCCCCCACCCCCTCCCTCCCTCCCTCCCTCCCTCCCTCCCTCCTTCCTTCTCTCCCTCCATCTACATATCTATCTGTCTCATTCTCTTCTTTTTCCCCTTATTATTTATCTTTCTTCCCTCATTTCTTCCCTTCTTTCTCCATTTATCTATCTTTCCACCCCTTTCCATCCCCGCCTATGTACTCGACCGTGTCTCTTCGCAAATAGGCCTGAGCGCGGCGCCGACACCGCATCGTAAATTGGCTCGAGTAATACGAGTATTTTCACCGCCTTAATATTCCTCACACGTCCGTTGGCATCCTCGCGCATTATGTAAAGAGTAAGCAGCATTATGACGTCACGGCGCGGGTGCGGGTGAGCCCTTCCCTTCTGCGAGAGGCACGCAGCTCTTGCCTCTCCTCTCCTCTCCTCTCCTCTCCTATCGGCTTTTCTATTCGCCTCTCGTCTCGTCTCCTCTCGTCTCGTCTCCTCTCGTCTCCTCTCGTCTCCTCTCCTGTCCTGATCCACATTCCTCTCTCCTTCTTTCTCCTTCTCTTTCCCTTTTTCTCTGTTTTGCTCTCTCCTCTTCTCTTCTCTTCTCTCTTCTCTTCTCTTCTTCTCTCCTCTCCTCTCCTCTCCTCTCCTCTCCTCTCCTCTCCTCTCCTCTCCTCTCCTCTCCTCTCCTCTCCGCTCCTCTCCTCTCCTCTCCTCTCCTCTCCTCTCCTCTCCTCTCCTCTCCTCTCCTCTCCTCTCCTCTCCTCTCCTCTCCTCTCCTCTCCTCTCCCTCTCCCTCTCCCTCTCCCTCTCCCTCCCCTCTCTCTCCCTCTCTCTAGACTCGACCTTTCTTTCCTTCTCTTTCCCCCCTCTCCTCTCCTCTTTTTTTCTTCTCTTTCACTCCCTCCCTTGTTTTCTGTCAAGGTCTTTTCGTTTATTCCTTCCCTGGGAAGGAAAGAGTTGAAGACTTTGCAAAACAGGAGGATTTGTCAACAGGATGTTATTTTCGCAAGGATTTTCTGATTGCCAATGCCATGTTTCGTGTTTTTTTCTGTGTATGTGTGTGTGTGTGTGTGTATGTGTGTGTATGTGTGTGTGTGTGTGTGTGTGTGTGTGTGTGTGTGTGTGTGTGTGTGTGTGTGTCTGCCTGGTTGTGTCTTGTCTCCAATTTAGTCTGATTTTACTTTCAGAACTATTTTGTTCCTAAATTTCCTTGCCCATTATGCCTCCTTCGTCTGAGGTATTCTGTGCACCTCTTGTTACTGTACGGTCTTTAATTACCATTTGCGTAAACGTAAATCGTGGGTCTGATGAAATAATATGAGCTTGTTTGGAATTTCAGTGGAATAAAGCCATCTTTATTTTAAATCTGATTCGTACCAAATGTAAATTGACGCCCGCCTGGAATTCCAATGGTTTAATTATTCTGTACCAACATATTTAAAGTTCCCCTTAAAAAAAAATAAAAGTAAAAATGGGTGAAACAAGTAAGGAACATCTGCCTTCCAGGTGAAGCTCCGTAGGGTCAGATCTACCGCTATCGAGCAGACGAGGGCCAGCAGCTCATGCATTTCTTATACTTCGCGGGGCAAGATATTGCTCTTCTGTCACCGTGCATATCTCCCTCTCTCTCTTTT
>NC_061823.1:11052693-11055443 GCF_019202785.1 Penaeus chinensis | reverse complement strand
GTACCGGCCGTATGTGAGATAGAGTGAATTTTGAAGATTGTTGTAAATCTTTATTTTAATTTGATTAGATTTAGAAGACCCGGTAACTTACAGTCTAAATTCTAGCGCGGATAGCGGATCCACCAAACTCCCGCTTGCAGCAGAACTCCACCTCGCATCGCATGAGGTCACGGTAATGCCACGTCTCCTTCGCTGATCTGATCAAACGACCCCGGAAAGCTTTTCGTCTGGTGTCAGATTCTCGTCGTATATAGCCGCTTGGTTGTGGAAGATAGGGCTGAAGCTGTGTGTATTGTACGGATGGAAATCAAGAGACGGTTGTTAGGCGTGTTGATGTACAAATGAGCATTCCTTTCGGATGCGAGAATTCTTTGGATTATGTTGCACTGGCAGTCGCTGCCAGTACACTTCTTGATCTTTCGTCACACGCAGATATATATATATATATATATATATATATATATATATATATATATATATATATATATATATATAAATATATATATATATACATATATATATATATATATATATATATATATATATATATATATATATATATATATGACACATACTTAGACATGACACAAACACGCGGTCACGCAAGTATATAAATATACAATGCAAACATTTACATACTACACATACACATCTTCGCAACCACACAAATACACACCTTCATAAAGACACACACACACTCTCTCTCTCTCTCTCTCTCTCTCTCTCTCTCTCTCTCTCTCTCTCTCTCTCTCTCTCTCTCTCTCTCTCTCTCTCTCTCTCTCTCTCTCTCTCTCTCGCTCACACGCTCACTCACCCTCACACAAAGGACAATGTCTTGGCTTTGTACTGGATAGAGATGCCCCACTTCCCCGGCCCTCTCAGCTCATCACGTGTCGAAGGTTCATCCAAGGAGCGACAGAGGAGGGGATACATCTTCTTTGAAGAATAGTTGAATGACTCTCCATCTTATCTATATCCCTTTATATATATATATATATATATATATATATATACACACATACACACACACATGTATTTATATATTTCCTTGATATCCATCCATCTTTCTATCTCTCTGTATGTATGTATATATATATATACATATATATAATGTATATATATATAATATATATATATATAATATATATATATATATATATATTTACACATATACACACACATACACACACACACATACACACATACGTACATACATACATACATACATACATACATACATACATACATACACACACATACATAAATATACATAAATATACATACATATACATACATATACATACATATACTTACATATACATACATATACATACATATACACACATATACACATACATACACACATACATACACATACATATACACATACATATACACATACATACACATACATACACATACACACACATACATATACATACACATACATACACATACATACACATACATACATACATACATACATACATACATACATACATACATACATACATACATACATACATACATACATACATACATACATACATACACTTACACATGTACATATATATATATACATATACACATACATATGTACAGTGTGTGTGTATTTTATTTTGCACTTTGTTGGAACATTTTCAGTGAAGTTTTCTTGTTTGTCGTTAGTCGAGAGGTCGCTCGAACCTCGCCGACGAAGCCACCATTCTCGCTTCTTGTTTAGGAGAGAATACGAACCAGGAGAGGATTGGTGGTTATTGAAATCCTCCGGACCGATCCCGTAGAGTTGTGATTCCCCGCCCTGGTTTCGGAGCGACCGTAGCTGGCTTGTAGTACGCTGAACAATGTCCCTTGGTACAAATGCAGGAGGTGTATGAATGAGAAGGGGTATTTTCGCCAAGCAACAGCTGTAATGAACTATTTATGGATGTCTTTCGCTTCAACGGAAGGTTTTGCCATTATGCAAACAAACAAAATCACTTGCTTTTTTTTGAGGTAATCTTGTTCATACTTTTTCGATAGCAATACTATATTTATGAATGGCGAATTCGTACCGTTATCATTATTTGTATCTTTTTCTGAATTATTTATTTATTTACTTGTGTGTTTGTCTGTTTGTTGTTAATACCACGCGAGGCGACGGAGAGAGTAATCAGCCTGGTGTAGTGCAGCTGAAATACAGAGGTGGCAGCATTAACTTTATTGCCTCCGGGGGACCCATTATCGACAATCCATGCTGAATGTCGTTACTCCGGGCTTCAGGACGCTCTTGTTGAAGGACTGTATACTCCGATCTCCTCTCCTCTCATCTCTTCTCTCTTCTTGTCTCCTCTCTCTCCTCTCCTCTCATCTCTGCTCTCTTCTTGTCTCCTCTCTCTCCTCTTCTCTCTTCTCTCTTCTCTCTTCTCCCTTCTCTCTCCTGTCTTCTCGTCTCCTCTCTCCTCCCCATTCTCCGCTCTTCTCTCTTCTCATCTCCTCTCTCCCCTCTCCCCTCTTCTCTCTTCTCTCTTCGCATCTCTTCTCTCCCCTCTTCTCTCTTCTCGTCTCCTCTCTCCCCTCTTCTCTCTTCTCGTCTCCTCTCTCCTCACTCCTTTCCCCTCTCTCCTCTCCTCTCTCCTCTCCTCTCTTCTCTCTTCTCGTCTCCTCGTCTGCTTCCATCTTCTTATCTGTCACTTTTATCTCAATATTTTTCCCTCAAGAGTTATTAGTTACGTAACTTTGGAGGCTTTTTTATTTATATATATATATTT